>NW_019416784.1:175566-197722 GCF_000390285.2 Anoplophora glabripennis
TATGGATATTCTGGATATAAAACTAGTAATGATCAATGATATTACATAGTATAAAAATAATAATCTTTTAATTTTATTCTCAAGTACAGAATAAATTTTCATAAAATGCATGACGTCGACACTTGTTAGTACTCAGTACATAGAGAAAAACGAATCTAAACCTAGAGTGACTTATATCGAATGAAAGTTTAAAGTCTATAGATTAATCTGATATACATACCGTTGGAAGACAAGTAAACTTAAAGAAGATATTTCAATCCAACATAAACCATAACATGAAAATGTTCATAAATTGTCAAATTTTATAATAAATGTCAAAGCTAAAAGTGGCTTTGTAAGAATACCCGGAGATGACCTAAAAAACATAAAATAAAGAATATTTAATTAATTAATTTATAGAATTGTATATAAAAATAAAAGGACATTTGTTAAAAATGTTAATTATAAGTAATGTTGTGAAAAAGTGACTGAAAAGGACATCCAAAGACCAAATCCAAAAATTCTGTGTATGGACCTTAAGCTATTCAGGAAGGATGAGAAAAACAAAACAATATTGATTGGCTACGGCTTGGGTTTTGCAAAATGTACAGCGTGGAGAGGCAGCTCCCGAAAAATTAAAAATATAGCGAGTTTATATATATATAGTTTACCAGACTCCAGAGAAAGTTATTTTGTCATCCCATGAAAATTTTCCGCTACCAGCAATATAAAGCAGTTCCAAAGCAGTTTCCAGTGGTCCCATAAATAGTCTGCAAGGCCTCTACGTAGTTTCCAGCAAAGAAAACTTCAAACTTTAAAACGTACCAGGTACCTAAAACACAGTGCACTATAATATTGCTAGTTATCACCAATAAATCATGCTTTCTCTCGCATCAAATCTTTGCAAAGTATAAATAACAAACCACAACAGTTACCTGTACAGAAATAAGCATAATCTAATCACTTGTAACTTCAATATTTCACTATTTTCACGAGCTCTGTCAAATGAACAGCCATTTTACTTTAGACTGAATCATTTTCGTTCCTGTGTAGATATAAGAGATGCCCCTGTCTGATAGGCAACAAAATAAGGAGACGTATTATATAGATCAAATAAAGTTAGTCAATAGTTATTTTTTTTATAATTGTTCCTTATATTGTTTGTAAGCCGAGCTGAAAAAAAGGCAAATTTTGTTATTAAAATATTCTTTGTTGTGGAAAACATATTACATATTTGAGTTTATAAAGTTTTCAAGTATAAAGTCATATAACAAATTTTTGAATAAACACTATTGAATTTCAAACTCTCTATTCATTCCAAAGCTTATTGCATTGTACTAGTTTGTGTGTAAATATAGAACCGACTCCTGATATTGTCCGATATGTAACAAATGTCTACCAACAGCTGACCAGGGATAGGAAAGTACAAGGTAAGACATAAAAGATAGTAGAGGTTTGTATGGAACAATTTACAGCTTAATTAAAAATAAAAATTAAAACCAACACACAAACACACACACACACATTGAAATTATATTTCAATATTTATAAAATCATTGATAGCAATGAGCAAGTTGATGTTTTTGTATAGATCTTTAAAATGCCTTGAAGAAGCTCATAACTCTGTATTACTCAATTAACTTGACAGTGTTGAGTTATCAATTAATCTAGTTAAACTCATAAATTCTCCATTAATGTAACATACGGTGTCCCTCAAGGATCCAATTTAGGACCCCTATTAGTTCTTCTATTTATTAATGATTTGTCCATTATCTTCTTCTTATTGTATATCTTTTTGCGGATAATATACTCCACAGGTGCCCCGTAGTTTAATTTAACTTAATATCACAATTTCAAACGTTGCAGAGTGAAAAATTTTGACAACTTCCTTGATTCGATTTTTGATTTGTTGCTCAAATCAGTCAAATTTTATCTAAAGCAATGAGAATTTCTTCTTTATATTAAGATGCTATAAAGATCTTAGTAATGTAAGTATTTTTGGCATATAATGTACCAAGAATACCTTTTTGCACGTCTTACATACAAAGATAAAAGTAAAAAGTTAAAGTCAAAGAAAAAAGTCTTGTATAACATTAATCCTCAAATTAACTTTTTTTTTTGTATTGTTACATATTCCGCAACGGTCAATCTAACATATTTTTCCAAAATCGCAGGACAGCGCAGAAAATACTGTTTCGCAACATTATATAGATAAAGGCATTAATCGTTAATCATTTTAAAAAGTTTTTCTTTATTCCGAAGCCGAGTTTCACGTGCAAAGTTCTTAACCTATTCTAATTTTATCGATCCGAATATCTGGAGCACTTTTTGAAAGGAAACAGAGCAGAAAATTTTTATCTTTGGCGAAACCTAAAGCCTCTTTGAAGTCGTGGCGAATTTTAAATATAGGAAATCTCCAAGAGAGACATGGAAGAATATAGACATGTAAATACTTTTTTCTGTTATGTACAGGATATAACAACGACGTTGTGAAAAACTTTCAAAGCTGATTCTCTCGTAAAAACAAACAAAAAAAAATGATTCTTAGCTGCTACAACATATGATCTCTCAGTGATTGGAAGTGAAACAGTTTTTATCACTGAAGATACTGACTTTAAATTTGGTGCAGTGCAGTAGTGCAGTTTCCTTATAGTAGCTGCCCTTATACAGGGTGTCCCATTTTAAAAAATACAACGTGAATATCTCTTAAGTTAAGGGCTTAATGAAAAAATTTTTCAAATAAAAGATGTAGGGTTTTGAGGACCTTCAAGGGCATTTGAAGGACATTTTAGTTTAGTTCAAGGGCGCTGATCGCGAATATGAAGTCAGAATTTGAAAATATTCAAATCCAATATGGCCGACCAATTTTTGGTAAATATTTTAAATATTCATATGGATTAACACTTTGAAAATGCTTCAACCTACGTTAAAACTCAAGGTCGAGCCGAGTATTCGACATATTGGATCCCCCGTATCGGATTTACCTATTACTAAATTCTAGCTAGTCTTGAGTTCAAAAACATTTGAATAAAAAATGTATGCCGCAAAGGCTTAATGGGTATTCTGGAAAATTATGACGAGCCCCACATATCAAAAAGAAAAATATGAACAAGATTAAAGTTTTGCCTGCAAAATACTAGAATGATCTTCAAATGACTTTTGAAACTTAAGGTCATGATCAAGATTATATCCGGAAGCAAAATTCTCCGCACTTTCTATTTAGGTCTGAAAGATACCGGTTTCTATTTGAAAAATTAATTTGACCTTGAAATGACCGTGAAGGTCAAGATCAATATCATAGATGGACGTGGAATGGCCCGCTCTTCTCATTTCTGGTTTCAAAAGTAGAATTTTGCAACAAAAACTAAATTGACCTTCAAATGACCTTGAAGATCATGGTCAAGGACACAAGACGTCCACAACTTTTATTTCAAAAAATTTTTCATTAAGCTCTTAACGTAAGAGATATTCACGTGTATTTTTTAAAATGGGACACGATATAAAATTTGGTTCAAGGTTTCTGAGGGTTTCAACTTTACTTGTACTTAACATTGTCATGATTTTTGGACTTACTCGTGAACCGTGCACTTACTACATTCTAAATAAAATACTGTATGCTTTTATTTTTTTTCTTATTCAACCACTTCATCATTAGTTTAGTTTGTTAATGCACAGTTTAAATTTAAGCAGAATACGATCCCGATCCGAACGCTTACGAAGGTCAGAGGAGGCTAGCCTCCTCTGCGTAGGCCATATCAATCTAACATGGTGAAGCCACAGCGATTCGAACTATGTGGCCCCTATGTAAGAGGAATTTAGGATCTGTAGCGAAGTGTACCCTCTGGCGGCCTATAAATAATATCCGATGATGTTACCGTTTCAATTTATTCATTTACTTTAGTTTCCAAAGCATTTATACGAATTAAGAAAGAGTTGAATGGTTAGGAAATACTTTCTGTCAGGAGAATTATGAGATTTGACAAAAATGCATATCGCTGTTCCCAAGCGTGTATGTCCTGAAAGTCTCTAACACTCTATTACCCAGTTTTTTTTTTCAAAAAGATAAAAGAAAAAAGATAGCAGTTGCCACTTAGTATTTTTGTTCCTAAGTTTGACCAGTCTGACAATATTACATATAAACAGGGATATATCCCAATAAACACCCCCAAACAATTATTTGTTTGCTACATCGCGCTTGAACTCTGAACTATTTTGCATAGGCTCCCAAACTGAGAGTAGCGAAGGGGTTCGACCCTTATCGGTTCGATTAAGGCTCGCCAGGCGGCCCGGAGTGAAAAAGGGCGATGTAATTGTCTTCCCGATTCCTAATACATTGGGTCCATTTAATCCTTCGCCCCTTAAGACGGGCTTCCACCCTGACGTCCCCAGCCTTCCGCTTGCAATTATCGACTGAATAATTATTTCAAATTTCCTCCCTAATGGCGGTTTTAAATCAAAGTCACCAAATAAGTAAAGTTTTTGGAGTGCTAATAGTCGCTCCTTCCGAAGTGAGATGAAAGGTAGAGCGATGGACGAGTATATAGGCCGTTTCAGAAGCCGTAGATGGAGCGGAGTGGCGTCATTTGGAATTTAAATTTCAGCCATTTACATTAACTATTTTTAATTTCTCGTACCAAGGAAAAATTTAAGTGTCATATTCCAGGGTACATATAAATGTCTTTAGAAAACACCCTGTATGTATAATAAGAGGAAAGCCACACGTAGCATATCCTATAGTTTAGTTAGAAAGTAATAATGCAATCGATATAGTACGCTATGATCCCAACCCCATGCCAAAAATTGGTATTTTGAAATTGTATTGTATTCGCAATTTCACAGAATATCGATTGCGAATACACCTACTGTCAATATTAATATTAAATAAATTTAGTTATTCTTCGTATATATCTATATAAATATTTAGTATTCATAAATTTCCTGTGAATCCTAAATACTTGTATTCACACTTTCACAGAAAGATGATTGTGCTGCATTCGTCAATAATATTTACAATTCACATTCATTCTACATGAACATAAAGTTCAGTATTCACATACTTTCTATGAATACTAAATACTTGTATTCACAGAATAATGATTACGAATACACTGTATTGGTAAAAATGTACATGCACTGAATAATGCTTAATCAATTCACCATGAACACATGCATTCATTATTCATAAACTTTCTATGAATATTAAACACTTATATTCCATACTAGTTACATACAGTAACGATTGCGAATACACTGTATTAGCAAATATGCATGCTGAATAATTTTTCATTTTTCATTATTCAACATGAATATATTTAGACATTTATTATTCATACTTTCTATGAATACTTGTATCATAGTTTCACAAACTATTGCAATTCGTAAATATATATATACTCAATTAATATCTAATTAATATCAATTCAACACGAATATAGATATTCATATTCATATACTTTTTATGAATAATAACCATTTGTATTCAAAGTTAAGCAGAATAACGATTGCGAATACACTGTATTCGTAAATATGCACACTGAATAATTTTCCATTAATATCAATTCAACATAAATATAGACATTTATTGTTCATACTTTCTATGAGTACTGAACAGTTGTATCATAGTTTCACAAACTATTGCAATTCGTAAATGTGTATATTGAATAATATTTAATTAATATCAATTCAACACGAATATAGATATTCATTATTCATTGACTTTTTATGAATACTAAACATTTCTATTTATAGTTTCACAGAATAGCTATTGCGAATACACCGGCATTAGTCTATATGAATACTAAATAACATTTATTATTTGTATTCTTTCAACATGAATATACATTTTTAGCATTAATAAGCTTTCTATGAATACTACATACTTATATTTATAGTTCCCTATAACGACGATTGTGAATACACTATATTTGTCAATATAAGTAATCTTTAATGTTAGTATTCATTCAACATAAACATGACTGTAAAGTATTCGTAAACTTTCTGTGAATATTAAATATTGTATTCGTCGTTCGGATTTTCAAATATTACTGAATAATATATTCAATAATCAGTATGGGCTCATTTATTTAGACTTTTTCTGTTTTCATCGGTGACAACGCATGAATATTATTAAATAAGCTTTCTATGAATACTACATACTTATATTTATAGTTCCATATAACGACGATTGTGTCCGTCAATATAAATACTACATAATATTTACTGTTTGTATACTCATTCAACATAAACATGATTGTAAAGTATTCGTAAACTTTTTGGGAATACTAAATGCTGTATTCGTCGTTCACATTTTCAAATATTACTCAATGTGTTCAATAATCAGTATCGGCTCATTTATTTAGACTTTTCCTGTTTTCATCGGTGACAACGCGTGAATATTATTAAATCCACAGCCTCCTGAAATACGTTATACTAGCAAGGCTTCAGTTTTCAAAGCCCTCTGCGTTTTGAGCCGAAAATCCCTACTGGAGGCCATGCAGAAAAGCCTGTTTGAAATGTGATTACATTTAATGCCGAAGTTTCCCGGCCTCTCCGTTCAAATGTCTTCCTAATCAGTGAGGAGGAAACATTTGTATTAATATAAGGAGATGTTGAGATATAGGTAATAAGCGGGGGCGGTTTTGGCCCTGTAATTACGCTGTCACAGTAAATGTTCTAAATTATACTTTGCAGGACGAAAGCTTAGGAGAGACATTCTTAATGTTTCGGGTGTGGCCTGGCGTGAGAAAGGCTATTTAGTGATTTGATATTGAGAATTGAGAGATTTTGTAGGAAGATACTGATTACTAGGTTAGGACTAAATTACTATAAATGTACATAATAAAATAATAAGTAAGTTTAAAATGTGGTTGTTACAATTTTTTAAAGCACTGTGTCTTGTGAATCTCAAAATCAAAGACCACTGAGTTTGTCATAGTTTCAGTGAACTACTTAAATACACCTGATGGGATATAACAATAGGGCAGTAATCGGGAAAAACAAACGGCTAACGTTAATTCGAAGTGTGTTGGGACGCTAAAAATTGTACGTTCATGTGGCGAAGCCCTAAACTAATCACATCTAAAGGTACCTACAAAGAGTTTTCTAGGCATATCTTCGCGACCTTCCAGTTACAATAGCCTTCCTTCCTTCTCTGCGAACATCGAATTGCCAATTTCCAGGGCAACTGCGCGATATCAATTATAAAATAATTTCGACGTCTCAAAGATAATGCCGGAAAATCTATTATGGATCTCACCATGCGTGGCTTTTAATGCACGTGCCATCACTCTCCATATACGGCTGGGGAGCGGAATGCCTTACCGCCCATAATGTGGATATACTGGAGGTAGAGAGCAGGAAAATGAGGCGGGCGAGGCGGGTGCAGAAGGGGAAGAAAAACGGTCTGAGATAATGAATACTGTATTAAGTAAGTGAGGTAGGGAATTAATTTATCTTTAAGTAATATACTCGGTATGAAAATTGGTATTTATTTAGGGTGTTATGCTCATCCAGGAACTAGGCCACTAATATCGTGAATATGTTCGTACAGAGGATGTTAAAATTGTGCAGTAGTGGTGGAGAAATGTAAATAGTACCATGTTAACAATTTGGAACAACAATATTTAAGATTAAAAAACATTGTAAAATAGAATAGGGCAGACGAAACTTGTATTCATGAATTCAAAAGAGTAGATATTTAATATTTATATGAAGTATTCAATATTCAATGAATATTTAATATTTATTCAGTAAAGTTTTTATGAACAATTTACTGAATAATATTACTTACCTTAGTGGACTTATATAAGTATCTACGAATTATAACCCAGAAAGTTCATTATTCAATGAATACAAGTATTCTGTAAAGTTTTTATGATCAATTTACTGAATAGTATTACTTAACATAGTGTACGTAGATAAGTAGCTACGAATTATAAACCATAATCTCATTATTCAATGAATACAAGCATTCAGTAAAGTTTTATGAACAATTTATTCAATAATATTACTTACATTAGTGTACATATGTAAGTAGCTTCGAATTATAAACCAGAAGACCCATTATTCAATGAATACAGAATACAAGTATTCTGTAAATCTTTTATTATCAATTTACTGAATACTATTACTTACCTTAGTGTATGTAGATAAATAGCTACGAATTAGAAACTAGTAAGCCCATTATTCAATGAATATAAATTAATTATTAAAGTTTTATGATCAATTTACTGAATAATATTCCTTACCTTACTGTACGTAGATAAGTACCTACGAATTATAAACCATAAGTTCATTATTCAATGAATATATTCAGTAAAATTTTTTGGAACAATTTACTGAATAATGCTACTTACCTTAGTGTACGTATATTAGTAGCTACGAATTATAAACCAGAAAACCCATTATTCAATGAATACAAATCTTCTGTAAAGTTTTTATTATCAGTTTACTGAAAAATATTACCTTAGTGTATGTGAATAAGTAGCTACAAATTATAAATCAGTAAGCTCATTATTCAATAAATACAGGTATTCAGTAAAGTTTTTATGATCAATTTATTGAATAGTATTTTACTTAACATGGTGTACGTAGATAAGTAGCTACGAATTATAAACCAGAAAGCTCTTTACTCAATGAATACAAGTATTCAGTAAAGTTTTTATGAACAATTTACTGAATAATATTCCTTACCTTACTATATGTAGATAAGTAGCTACGAATTATAAACCAGTTTATTATTCAATGAATACAAGTATTCAGTAAAGTTTTTATGGACAATTTACTGAATAATATTACTTACCTTAGTGCACGTAGATAAGTATCTAAGAATTATAAACCATAAGTTCATTATTCAATGAATACAAGTATTCAGGTTACTGATTAATATTACTTATCTTAGCGTATGAAGATAAGTAGCTACAAATTATAAACCAGTAAGCTCATTATTCAATGATTACATGTATTAAGTAAAGTTTCTTTATGAACAATTTACTGAATAATATTACTTACCTTAGTGCACGTACCTACGAATTATAAACCATAAGTTCATTATTCAATGAATACAAGTATTCAGTAAAGTTTGTATCAACAGTTTACTGGTAGTTTTTATGGACAATTTACTGAATAATATTACTTAACTTAGTGCACGTAGATAAGTATCTACGAATTATAAACCAGTTCATTATTCAATGAATACAAGTATTCAGGTTACTGATTAATATTACTTATCTTAGCGTATGAAGATAAGTAGCTACGAATTATAAACCAGTAAGCCCTTTATTCAGTGAATAGAAGTATTCAGTAAAGTTTTTATGAGCAATTTACTGAATAATATTACTTACCTTTGGGTACCTAGATAAGTAGCAACAAATTATAAACCAGTAAGCTAGTTGTGATATGAGTTGTATCTAAGAGGTGCTAATGTTACCAATGTTAGTGTTTTACTTGCAAGTTTCGACAAGATAAGTTGTTTCATATTTCTATCTTTTGGTTTAGCTTGCCTACATCAAGAATTCACAATTATATTACTTTTCATTTCATTTTACGCGTTATCCTATATTTTCTTTTCGAAACATCCGAAGCTGCGAAATGAACACAAAACTGTAAGACGCCTATATCTTGTGGTAAATTTCTAAAGTTAAGAGTACCTAATTAGATAAGAAAATAGCTCTGCCATTAAAATAGTTAAAGAGACTTATGAAATTTGCTTTGTAACATAATGATTGCGAGTACATTGTATTCATAAATATAATCACACTCACAAATACTGAATACTGTTTTCGCATATTAAATATAATATTCAGCAGCAATGTTATTCGTTCTGAATTAGAATATATATCAGTAGTCTGGAGCCCAATTTATGCTAATCAAATTGCAACTTGGGAAAGAGTATAGCGCATGTTTATGAATTCGGCAATATACTTACTAGATGGTACATATCCCCCTCAGGGTTTCCGCATGATTTATTACTAGCGCGTTTCAATATTCATGTTATTTCAAAAGAAGATCTGTTTCTTAAAACATTCTGTATTTATATAAGTTTCTCAATAGCATTTTGTACTATTCAGGTGTTGTAATAACATTCAAATTGAATTACCACAATTCTTAGCTAGAAGCAATAGTCTATGTACAATGAGATAGAAAATAATACTGTACGAGTCGTTCGATAGTTTGTTAACTATTTGCCTTGTTCTTTGTATTTATGTTATTTGTAAGTTTGTATGTTCATTTCCTCTATCTTTTGAATTTAATTCTATTTTTTTATTGGGCATCGCTCGTTGGTTGCCCATTTTTTTAAAAAATCGACATTAAATTTAAAGCAGTCCATATTCGATATAACTCTGTTATAAAATGGGCCAATTGACTTATAAAAATTTGAAAAGGAGCTTTTGATTTGTCTGATCTACACACTCCACCTAAATCTACATACGGGTCGCATATTAAAAAAAATATTACGTAAAACAAACCGTCGTCGTTGCGGCTCCGTACTTCTTCGTATTCACAATTTTCCCGGAGCCATTCCAGTGAATTTAATTAGCACAATTAAGATCCTGGCTGATTAGTTAGTCCTCTTTAAGATCCCACATGCAGAACACGTCTTACTGCTGTTCATAGTTTCTAATGGAGCGTCGTCGCCCGGCATACGAGATCCCGCAAGAAACGGTGCAAAATGTAATATTTCGTTGTGGGATACCAAGAACTGTTATACCAGAGGTTCCCAAACTTTTGTTGTAGAAGTCACTAAATGTCAAACAGTGGGAGAAAAGAATGAGAATGGTTTCTGTAAGTAGAAGTGATGTAAGGTTCTTTAAAAAAGTGTCTGCGATGAAAATTACATTAATTATATTATTAGCAATTGAAGAAATCGGCCATTTTCGACCATTTTTGAGCTCTTGCGCATAAACAAATTATCGGAATTTAATCGAACTTGTCTCATTTTACAGGTTTATTTAATACCTACATTTTTTGTATATATCTTTTTTCGCTAAGAATAACAGTTTTTTTACGGGAGTCAAAAAACCTCTTTTCCATAACTTTGACCATTGTTTAAATAAAGTTTACCATCTAGTCTCGAGTAAATATTACTTGATGATGATACATTGATTTTTTGATATTTTGTTTATAAAACGTTTCTGAACGCAGATAAACTTCTAATAGTATTTTTCCCGAAACAGGCTGTTTCATGTCTATAATGACTGGACTAACACTGAAATCATATATTCATTTATCAAATATTAAAAAAGCGAAATATTCACTAAAAGTAACTCAGTGTCCTTTCGGCCTATTTCATTAATCTGTAGGTTTTCTCTTCACTTTAGTGACGTTTTTCACATATTATGCGTGGGATTTATTATATTCGCATTTTTTGCCAACTGATCACTTTTTAATTGATAAACGGGGACCAAAAAAAAACGTTGATTATGCCAGTTGTGACTTCGGAGCTTAGCGTTACGTTATGCAGAACCTCCTCTGTCATTTATCATTATTTCCACGTTCCCAAACACACATATTGTGGGACAACATCGCTAACCAAATGATGTAGAAATTCCAATGATCCCACAAAAAAAACATAAAAAATGTTTCTCGCGTAGAACCCCGTCGGAATCATCCCGTAATATCCAGAATTAATGATTCCATCCATTCCGAACGATCTCCATCACGTATTGAGTGTGTTTATCTCCGGAATTACCTTCCCTCCGCCGAAAATATACATTTCCATAATATATGAAGCCAATAATTCAACTTTCGGGGAAAATAAAACAAGTTCAAGCACAATGCCAGCCCGCGGATATCCCCCGACATAATAATACAAGAAAAATTGCGGGATAGGAGCGGTGAGGGGGTCGGGAAGTGTTCTGGATAAAGCAAACTTGAGAAAAAATTACCTTCTTAGAGGCTGAGCGGGAGATACAAGGCCTGTGAAAGCGATCCGTTCTGTAAGCTAATAACTGTGAAAGCGTTTGCATTCTGGGTTGCTTATACTCAATGCCGCCTTAAACTGCCGGTCGTAAGTTAGGACACTCGAGAATAGGAAGGAAGGCTAAAGAAATGCAGACGTATTCCATACATTAGACTCAGATCTTTATTGGAAATTTCATTTTCAGTCTTTCTTGGAGGGAATTATTCGCGAGTAGAAACTTCTGGATTTTATATTTGTCTGTAAATATTTTTTTTAATATGGCAATGTCTATAGGGCATTTTATTCATAGAACGAGTTTGGCGTCAGATTGTAAACGTACTGAAATAAGGAACCATTATCGGCTTACTTTTAAGTCAGTTTACGGAACTAGCTAGCTTTATCGTAAGATAGAGATTGATTTCTCTAAAGCCCTCGAAAAGATTATAGAATAATTGTCAGGAAAAGAGCCACAGGATTTAGTGACACACTTCAGACATTATAGGCCAGGAAAATAAGCTGGTTAATTGTACAATTTTTACGTAAATTCACATTTTTCGCTTATAACTTTTTTCTGTTAATTTCCACAAGAAAACAGTAAAGTACTTTTTTTTCGTCTTCAAGACCTACAAAACTATCCCTCGAGCGTCAAAGAATATTGATTATATCAAAAGTTATAAACAGAAGAATTTTGTTTATGACTTTTGAATTAAACATTTATAAACTGCGTTATTACTACCAGAACGTTTTGGCATCACATCTTCTCATTCCTTATCACTGTTTAATAACTCACACGAAATCTGGAATCAGTAAGTTGAATAGGTTACAAGTTATGGCCTTATAAACAAATTAACTAATTATTAATCCAGACGATCCCGGGGATCGTTCACAATCGCACCGATTTTTTTCATGGTAGATTGACGTTGAAATCTATAATTTTCTTTTATTTCAAATTTGCAACCTGGATTTTTTTTATTTTTTAACCTTTGTTGCAAAATGAAATATACGACGCACGAGCGTGGTGTAGTTATATAACGAGCGTTCAAATAAAAACGTGGTCGAAGTTGGCTCTGACACATTGGACGTAGGGAGTAGCTTATAGGGACCAACTTAGCCTCATTTCTCAACGAGCTGTATAGCAGCTGTCAGTTTCAATAACGTTAATGACTATATAACTTTATTTTAAAGAATAATCGTGATAACAATAACAAACAATTAAAGGAGCTGCGGAAAGTGTCCCCCTCCTTGTTATAACAATAAATTAAAGCAGCTGCTGAAAGTGTCCCCCTCCTTGTTCCAAGCACTTTTCACACCTGTTCCTCAAAGAATTNGACGCACGAGCGTGATATAGTTATATATTATTACATATTCGGAAAGCTTATGAAAGGAGCTTTAAGTTAAAAAAAAATCGCCAAGATTCGTTGAAAAACAACGGAGTTACAGACTGTCAAAGTTGACGGCTTATTGTTAAACAAATTAGGTTGGTAGCGGCAAAAAAAGTACTGTCATAACCGGCAACCCGAGTATGTGTCCCAGATAAAAAATTTTATTTGTGAAAGTATGTTAAGTGCATAAGAAATATTGACCATAATATTCATAGTTTTGCTGTTAACTAAGCGAAATTCGCTCGAAAATAATATATTTGACAGTCTATAATCAATATTTTTTGACGCTCGAGGCCTAGTTTTGTAGGTCTTTTGAAGACGAAAAAAAGTACTTTACTTTACGTAAAAATTATACAATTAAACACTCTGTAAACAATCTTCCCCCCATTTTTATGACTGGAGATTTTAATGTTATTGTACATAATATTTCGCATTTATAGTGATGAATTCAGCTTGCCGAAACAAAAAGTCGCGTTCAACTCTATATTTCCTGGCCTATTATTTATATCATATCTACACAGGTTGTCCGGGAAAATATGGGAAATCTCTCGGGTGCAGATAGAACATAAAAAAAATAAGATGACAAGTTTCTATAAAATTCTCACACTAGTGAAGACCTCTTAAAATAGCGTCCTTGAACCATGTTTAGCTTTTTTGGTTTACCAAGGGCTGGCTAAGCTTTACAACTTAATGCCTAAATTTTTAATATCCAGTATTATAGAGATTTTAAAATAATAAATCTGGGTAACTTCAACCTTGGACAAAAAAAAAGGTACTTTTGTTTATTGTCGATAAAATGAACCGTTTACGAGAAAAAGAATAATAACGAGTTCAAGTTTTATTTAATTTTTTAATAAAAATGACCATGATTTTTTTCTCTCGACAATAAAGTGTGATCCGAAAGTCATTTAAACAACAGGAAAGTTTCATTTTAAGATGTTTAATAGGAAAAAAACAAAATAAAAAAACGCAGTGGTGTCCCAGGAGGCACCTTAACGAAATTATTGAAAAACTTCATAAGAGAGTTCAACACGGGCTCCGTGAAGTCTGAAACAATCGCGGGCACGACGAATTGAGGACTGCTGTACCCGCTACAATAACTCAGCATTGTTCCTTATCACATCACAATGAAACGTGATTCTCTGTAGAAATTTTTCTCTAGTGTCGACCGGACTGGAATACACCAATAATTGTTTGAGGTGTCCCCACTGGTAAAACTCCAGAGGCGTTAGGTCGGGAGATCGAGTAGGCCAGGCAATAGGTCCTCCTCTACCTATCCAACGGTTTGGATAGACGTTACTCCCACACACCATCGCAGAATTGAGGTGGTGCCCCATCGTATATGAAGTACATGTTTCGGAGGGCTTCAATTAGTAAGTGTTCTATTAAAAAAATCTTGAAAGGCGTTCTGAAGGAACCCCAAATAAAGTTGTCCATTCAATCGTTCCGGCAATACGAATGGTCCAATAAAAAAAAATACTGCCCAGATGTTAATTGATTGGAACTGATGTTGATAATGCGAAACAATAGTGGCATGAGGATTTTCATTAGCCCATACATGTGTGTTATGTAAATTGGTGATACCATTTTTGTAAACCTTGCTTCATCCGCGAAAAGAATAGTCCTAATGAAGTTTATATTATTTCGTTGCTGATCCAATAGCCAGTTTGCAAACTGCATTGTACGTGGAAAATCTTCAGGAATCAGTTTATGTATTTTTTGCAGATGTTATGGATATAACAGTTGTCCTTGAAGAACTTCAAGTACAATTGTTTTGGATGTATTAAACTGTGCTGATAAATTTTCGAGTGCTCGTTGATGGAGTGTCTTCTACAGCAATTCAAATATTTTCCTCTAATTGTGGCGTACGTACGGTTCTTCTCAGACAAGCATCAGTACTATTTTTTCCAAATTTTCTTACAAACATGAAGAAAGTCAATAACATGTATTACCTTATTGACTGGAATCGCCCACCATTCTCCCTTAGACGTTGGTCAACTCGTTGAAATGTCTTCTGGTTTGGCAGAGCACGATTAGGAAATCTGTCGTGTAAAGTATTGCAAGACGCAAAGACCATACATGAGATGCATATCTCTGTAATCTACGAGTATGGTGGGTTTATTCAAAGCATCGCCCTTTTTAATTTAATAAACTGAATTATTGTTTTTGATGAAAGTATAACGATAATAAAAATTACAGTCATTAATCAGACCCGTTATTTCCAATTTTAACTTTGTGTATATGGAACTTAGTATTATTTTAAAGTAAATTTAATTGTGCACCCACTAATGTAATAATATGCAGGGTGTACCATTTGAAATATGTGAGTAAATTCATCTTTAACGTCACAATATTGGGCACACGTTCTTAGACACTCTGTATGAGTTTTTGCAAATTTGACATAAACTGGTTGAATTCCGTTGCTTTTAAATTATCCATGCCAAATATTATTAATAAATAAAACTAAATGTCGCAGTTATTCTGTATTAAAAAATCACTTGCATCCCTCATTTTCTTTCGAAAAATGATTATATTTTGAAAACTGTCACATTTTGGGCNTACGTCCAAATTTTCAGAACCAACTTGACCACGTTTTTATTTGAACGCTCGTTATTATTACAATATTCGGAAAGCTTATGAAAAGAGCTTTATGTTAAAAAAAATCGCCAAGATTCGTTGAAAAACAACGGAGTTACAGACTGTCAAAGTTGACGGCTTATTGTTAAATAAATTAGGTTGGTAGCGGCAAAAAAAGTACTGTCATAACCGGCAACCCGAGTATGTGTCCCAGATAAAAATATTTTATTTGTGAAAGTATGTTAAGTGCATAAGAAATATTGACCATAATATTCATAGTTTTGCTGTTAACTAAGCGAAATTCGCTCGAAAATAATATATTTGACAGTCTATAATCAATATTTTTTGACGCTCGAGGCCTAGTTTTGTAGGTCTTTTGAAGACGAAAAAAAGTACTTTACTTTACGTAAAAATTATACAATTAAACACTCTGTAAACAATCTTCCCCCCATTTTTATGACTGGAGATTTTAATGTTATTGTACATAATATTTCGCATTTATAGTGATGAATTCAGCTTGCCGAAACAAAAAGTCGCGTTCAACTCTATATTTCCTGGCCTATTATTTATATCATATCTACACAGGTTGTCCGGGAAAATATGGGAAATCTCTCGGGTGCAGATAGAACATAAAAAAAATAAGATGACAAGTTTCTATAAAATTTTCACACTAGTGAAGACCTCTTAAAATAGCGTCCTTGAACCAAGGTTTGCTTTTTTGGTTTACCAAGGGCTGGCTAAGCTTTACAACTTAATGCCTAAATTTTTAATATCCAGTATTATAGAGATTTTAAAATAATAAATCTGGGTAACTTCAACCTTGGACAAAAAAAAAGGTACTTTTGTTTATTGTCGATAAAATGAACCGTTTACGAGAAAAAGAATAATAACGAGTTCAAGTTTTATTTAATTTTTTAATAAAAATGACCATGATTTTTTTCTCTCGACAATAAAGTGTGATCCGAAAGTCATTTAAACAACAGGAAAGTTTCATTTTAAGATGTTTAATAGGAAAAAAACAAAATAAAAAAACGCAGTGGTGTCCCAGGAGGCACCTTAACGAAATTATTGAAAAACTTCATAAGAGAGTTCAACACGGGCTCCGTGAAGTCTGAAACAATCGCGGGCACGACGAATTGAGGACTGCTGTACCCGCTACAATAACTCAGCATTGTTCCTTATCACATCACAATGAAACGTGATTCTCTGTAGAAATTTTTCTCTAGTGTCGACCGGACTGGAATACACCAATAATTGTTTGAGGTGTCCCCACTGGTAAAACTCCAGAGGCGTTAGGTCGGGAGATCGAGTAGGCCAGGCAATAGGTCCTCCTCTACCTATCCAACGGTTTGGATAGACGTTACTCCCACACACCATCGCTGAATTGAGGTGGTGCCCATCGTATATGAAGTACATGTTTCGTAGGGCTTCAATTAGTAAGTGTTCTATTTAAAAAAAATCTTGAAAAGCGTTCTGAAGGAACCCCAAATAAAGTTGTCCATTCAATCGTTCCGGCAATACGAATGGTCCAATAAAAAAAATTGAAATGATTCCTGCCCAGATGTTAATTGTTGGAACTGATGTTGATGATGCGAAACAATAGTGGCATCAGAATTTTTATCAGCCCGTACATATGTGTTATGTAAATTGGTGATACCATTTTTGTAAACCTTACTTCATCCGCGAAAAGAATAGTTCTAATGAAGTTTATATTATTTCGTTGCTGATCCAATAGCCAGTTTGCAAACTGTCTTCTACGAGGAAAATCTTCAAAAATCACTTGCATCGCTCAATTTTTTACGAAATTGATAATATCTTTAAAACTGTCACATTTTGGCCTACAGTACCTTATATGAAATTAGTCTAGATTTTACCGTAAAATTAAAAAATGCAAAAATATACATAGTGTTCCATTTGAAATAACAGAGCTGATGATGACTTCCGGTATAACCGGAAGTGCGAGGTAGTTGACACTATTTTCATTGAATAGATCTTTTTGATAAACCCCTGTGTACAAAAATTGCAGATTTCAATTTTGACTGCTTTTTGAGATTATCCTACTGGACCCTCTTCCTGATACACCCAGTATGTTTAAAAAAAATTTGAAAATGTATTTTAATTTAAATCTTTTTGACATTATTGTTTATACTTTAGACCTTACAAATTTTTAGTGTTTATCTTTTATTTGTATACGTTCCTTCGCATTTCAAAGATTAACTTAGGAAATAGGAATGACACATACCGTTGGTCTTAAATAATCTCTCTGAGTGTATGTGGTCCACTTACGTCTCACATACTCCCAGCTATGTTCTTGAACCTCAGCAACGAAAACAAAACCTCTATATCCCTTCACTTATCCACATAACTCACCGCGAATGCAAAGAAATACCCTTACTCCGGATGCATGCGAAACGCGAGCAATCTTTATTGTTTAATAGAATTTTACGGATAGTTGTGGGGATTTACATGCAAAAACGAAGGGAGCTGTCAAAAAGGATTGTTGCCGTAAAAATGGAAAGCCTGTTAAGTGCTTAATAAATTCGTTGGAGAAGCTGCAATTGAATTTGCTTGCGTCGCTAGATTTATTGAAAGCACTTCGTGCAGAGTTTCATGCATTCACGTCAGTTTGTAGCCGCTTTGTTGCAGCAGCAGGCCAGTGTCCTATTTTTGTGTGACCTGACAGTACATTTTGCAGGAAATCCTATTTTGTACACAAAGAGACTAAAGTCTTCTCTTTCTGTACAATAGTCATAATAAGTATCATCCAACACAATCGACAACTTCCGTGACGTCATATTGTCACTATATTTTTATTATAATAATAAAATAATAATAGAATGACTTTATTGACTTGACATCCAATTTTAGCACATATATTTGATAAATATTTGTCAAACGGAAGACCAAGACTCTCACAGGACTCATGGGCAGGTAGAAGCCATTTATGTACAATTGTTTTCGTGGAATTCAACGATTTAAATTAGAATTTTATTTAAATCGTCATTCGACTTTTTTGTTGTCAGATAAAAAAATCATAAATTTGACAGCCATTGGCATATAATTGCATATTTGACACTACAACTTCCTTCAGATCACTTGCATACCCAATAAATCATAAAGGTCCTAGTATGGAGACCTGTGGAATACCTCTTTTTACCGACAATATATCAGAATGTTTTATCGTCATCCGCAATTAATTGAATTTATATCCTTCATACTCAGCTGTTTGTAGTGCAATAAGCTTTAGATGAAATATAGAGTAGAAAGGTAGAATAATGATTTAGCCATTTCAAATTGTATTTGAAAATGCCACATTTATATCGGTTTTGCTCAATTCTTAGTCCTGACTACTATAATTGCCGCATTAAGTTTATAGTTGTCTCCAAATCTGAGATATGTTATTTTGTTATTAAGTAACAGAGGGTCAGTGACGATTTTTTAAAGTTAGCTATTTCTTTTTTGAAAAATAATGTATTGCACTGAATTTTGTACAAGTACAATGTTTGAGGAAGAATTAGATAGAAGTAAAGATGATACATTTTCAACTTATGAGTTATTTATTATTTAAAAAAACATGACATTTTAGAATATGAATATAACTTTTCTTAAGTTCAGTTTTCACCATTGTTTGATACATGTTAAAATGTAAAATTTGACACAAAATATATGTTTTTGTTGAAATTACAAAAAGTGTACCGTTTTCGATATTAGTGCATTTCATTATGGGGTACCCTGTAGATTTCTCCATTTATTAAATTAAATCAAGTTTCAAATGACAATTTTATAAAGACACATTCAAAACCCCAATAAGCAATGCGGCAAATTAGGTATAAACCAACATAGAAAGGTACCTAGAAATACGAACACTCATTACAGAAATTATAACGATGATGTCAGCCACAACAAGAAATTTTCTTTTACTTTTGTGTGATGTCATGAGTTATAGGAAGTCACAACACATCTGAAAGACATAAAAAATTACGATCCTCACGATATTTCCGTAAAAATAGTAAACAGTATTAAAAACACTCCCTCACTACTACTTAATTTATGTCAGTCACAGAATATTTTTAAAAAATGATACCAACGATCCATCCGGTCGCAGTGGAGTAAAGTATACACTCTGTAGATTTACAACTGATTAATAATAACACAGCCGCACAAAAAAAAGTTGTACTTTTCATGCGACCTCAAAAAACCGGTCAAAAATAGTAAAAATTGACGAAAAAGTGCTAAGAAAAATACAAACATTTTTTTTTCTATATTCAAATGTTCATTTATATGGTTAAGACCCCGCCCAACGTGAATCCGCAGTCAGAATTGATGGTTCTTTTTCTAACTTCAAAAAAAACTGGTCGATTAAGGTCAGATGTCACGAATTTAAAAAAACAATAGATTCGCACAAAATTTGGTATACGGAGGTTTTCGGGGTCGCTGATCACGGATCCGAGGTCAATTTTTCAAAATTCAAGATGGCGACCGACTAAATTTTCAAAAAATGACACATTCGGGCCAAATTTGGTATACGAGGGTTTTCAAAATTTGTTTTTAAAAATTGAATCTATTACTTATATACTTTATTACCTGAAATTAGGCAGAACCCCGTTTTGCAGAAAAAATGAACAAAATATAACCGAAAAAAATAAGGTTAAAACATGATTGGGTACTCAGGTTACAAAGTAAACAAAAATATTACAAAATAAATTTTGAATTCGTGATCAGCGACCCCGAAAATCCCCTTATACCAAATTTGTTGCGAATCTATTATTTTTTGAAAATTTGGTCGGCCATCTTGGATCCGCCATCTTGAATTTTGCTAAATTGATCTTGGATCCGTGATCAGGAACCCCGAAAACCCTCGTATACCAAATTTAGCGCGAATCTGTTGCTTTTTGAAAATTCGTGATATCTGACCCGTTTTTTTGAGGATCGCTTCTCCCACCCTTCCACCGCGCCACGGCTCACCGAAAATTCAAACGACCCTTTGACTTTTAACAAACACAAACAAAATATTTTTATGTGGGAAAATACTCGGGTTGCCGGTTATGACAGTATTTTTTTTGCCGCTACCAACTTAATTTTTAACAATAGGCCGTCATCTTTGACAGTCTGTAACTCCGTTGTTTTTCAACGAATCTTGACGATTTGTTTTTAACTTAATGCTGTTTTCATAAGCTTTCCGAATATGTAATAATATATAACTATATCACGCTCGTGCATCGTATATTTCATTTTGCAACTAAGGCTAGAAAATAAAATAACTTTCCAGGTTGCCAATTTGAAACAAATAAAAATAATAGATTTCAATGTATTATTATGAAATCTACCTTGAAAAAAATCAGTGCGATTGTGGAAGATCCTCGGGATCGTCCAGAATAATAATTAGTTAATTTGTTCATAAGGCCATAACTTGTAAACTATTCAACTTACCGATTCCAGATTCCGTGTGAGTTATTAGACAGTGATAAGGAATGAGAGGATGCGATGCCAAAACGTTCTGGTAATAATAACGCAGTTTATAAATGTTTAATTTAAAAATCATAAATAAACTTCTTCTGGTTATAACTTTTGATCTAATCAATTTTTGTTGACGCTCGAAGGCTAGTTTTGCAAGTCTTTTGAAGACGAAAAAAATGTACGTTACTGGTTTCTCATGCAAATGAACGGAAAAAAGTTATAAGCGGAAAACGTGAATTTACGTAAAAATTATACAATTAACCACCCTCTCTTTATGTCTGTGGAAACTAATATGTTATTGTACATAATATTTAGCATCTAGAGTGATAAATTCAGCTTGCCGAAACAAAAAGTCGCGAAATGGTCATTTCCCAGCTATTAATTTTCCTGGCCTAATCTGTGGTTTGATGCACACTCAAGTTAATCACTCATTTATACACATTTCTGAGTAGCAGAATTGAGAAAGAGATTGATTTTTTTTTCAAAAATAATGAGTGTAATTATAATTAAATTTGTTTACATTTTTTTGTTAACATTACAAAAGTACATGTCGGTTATATATATACAGGGTGTATCTAAATAACACCGAAAAAATTCAAGGAGCGATTCTCCGAAGAAAATTAATAGGGGTCTTTGGTTTAAAATTTTTTGAAAAAACCCTTCCCTGAAAAGTTACGCCCCTCCTAAAATTACAAAAAAAAATTGTTTTTCTTTTTTATCTTCCACGTACATCAAGCTAAAGAAACCAAACTTGGTGAACATTATCTGTCAATAAAACTACACTTTTTGAATTTTTTTCAACCCTGAACTATTTTTGTAAGGGGTTGAAATAATCAACCCCTATGACATTTTTTCAACTAAT
>NW_019416784.1:198421-216716 GCF_000390285.2 Anoplophora glabripennis
TAGGTAAATAAAATATTTACATTAAATTATTTCAAAGGTAGTTCGACACAAACGTATCTGACTATTCTCTATTCAGGTTAAGTTTCCATGAATAAGGTTATAAATATTTGATAACTGATTAGGTATTAGGAAAAACTATTATTACAAAACTAACAGTAAATAATAGAATAATTATGTATGTTTGTACTAATTACTTCTTAAAAATACTTACAGATGTTCGTCCAGCGGAAATCTAAAAAAATGAATGTCTTTGTTTTCCTTTTTACATGCCCGATAGGCATTTTTACACTTATGATAGGAACAGTTCATGTTTATTTCACAAATAAACGTTCCTAACACTCACTTTAAACTAAACACACGTAAATAAACAACAATAAACAAGAAAATCAAATCAAGTAAATAATAACGCACATTCACATTTGCAATTGCGGTGTTGCTGTGGAAAGTAACACGGAAAGATCTCCTATTCGACAATACACGAATAGTGATGCAAAGCAGCCAAAGATGACAGAAGTGTTCTTTTCTTACAGGTATTTGGCCTTAGCATCCCGGGGTTTTAACCGGGATGCATCTCCTTCTTTGTCCTACAATGTATTTCCCTCTCTTTCACTGTCGCATATAGTTGTAATATGTGGTTGAGCATAAGTTTGATATGAGTGAATGGTTAGTATAGGTTTAGGGAAGTGTCTGAATTTGGTCCTTAGGTACGTTTAAGAATTCAAAAGTGTATTGAAATTAGGTAAAACTGGGATAAAAAAAAACCGGACAAAATAGAACTTCCTATGGTATTTATGTATAATGGGTAGTATTAGCTATACAGTTCATCATATATGCACATACAATTTCCTGTGTAAAAAATATACCATGAAAAGTTTACTAAAGAGGCAACCGAAATAGGAAGTATTGGGTGGATCAGTTCCATTACTCGCCAACTTTATAAATAGAACAACTTACCGCTCTCGCACTTTTGCCCGGGGCGGATGAAGTATGGCGGGAATACGTCTCCGTCGAAAATAAGTCGTCAATCTTGCCGGCTAAATTCTGATTAGAGCAACCGAAGCGCGGGATCATCATTAAAATTAAAGGGTTCCGAGGACTATTAATCATTACGAGGAAATTAACTTCCCGCACATTTCGATTTATTTCTTTCATCGGGTAAAATGGTATTATTTTAGGGAGCGGGGCCTTTCAGGTCCGGGAACTTTCGCCGAAAAGCGTCTGTCAGCGGTTTTTATGAATGGGTCCGACCCAATTCCCAAGTTTCGGACAGCTGTAATGGAGGAGGAGGGAGTGCATTAGTCCGGGACCAAATTATGGGATTAATAGGACTTTGGATGCAATTCTGGCGGCGCGCGTTCAAAGTGAGCTGGATAATTGAATGCGTCTTTAATGAGTATCCGGTTGTGCTTCTCCGTTCAGCGGGAACTAATGAGATACGTTATCTTTCGGTTATGCTGCTACTAATGGGGGGATTAAATACACTTATGGATTCACCTTTGAATATGGCAAGGCGTTAATTTTCCCGCGTGAGGAAAATTGAAATTCTGTCAGGTGGGTGAGAGTTGGCCGGAATTCATTTTAGTCCAGGAAAGTTACACCAAAATCACCCAGAATACGGAGAATTTTTTCTGATGAACCGATTGCGTTGCGGTTTTCTGCATTGTCTAAGGAAAAATATCAGGAAAAAAGTCTATCTACTACACTTTGGGGCTGGATCGAAACTGCATTGCAGGTGCATAAACTGCATCTTGGAGTGCATCAATTTTTCCGAATTTTTTAGAAATGGTAAAAATTGACTAAAAGTTGTAGAAATTTGTATGCACGGGTTTTCGGGGTCGGAGATTCTGAATCTGACCATGAAAAATGTGCCCGACGGCCCTGGGGCCCCCAGGGGGGCAAGGTGGGGGCTTCTGTAAAACATCGAATAGCTGAGTAATTGCCTTCTAAATCCTCACTCGGGGGTTTTTGGGGTCGGGGATTTCGATTCTGACACTGAAAAGTATGACCGACAGCCCTGGGGCCCCCCAGGAGGGTAAGGGGGGCCTCCTGTAAAACATCGAATAGCTGAGTGATTGCCTTCCTAAGCATGGAATAAATGCACAATTGCGCGTACAAATTGTTTTGGAACCAACTCTGTGACAAAAAGGAAAAAAGGGATAAGTCTACATTTCCCACAATTCACATTCTTCTCTCCCAGCATTTATAATATTGTTTTTGATGATCTGACAAAATGGGATATCTCTACTTAATATAGTATTGCCAAATAAAGCTAACGAAGACAAGAGTTAAGTAAACATAACTCTTAAAATTACATTAATTCGAGGTTTCCTTGATTATTAGCAACGCAATAACGTCGTAAGTACACATATCCCAGCTAAATAGAATTTAACCTAGATGGCAGCAATTATAAAAAGCAATATGTCAACTTAACCCCTCTTGTTATTACCAAACAAATTCATTAAACATTGAAGTGTTAAGGTTAAGTGCACTTAATACAGTCTGTTATTTTCACTGGATGTGTGCAATACAGTGCAATAACAACATTGTGTTGTGTAGTAAAGTGTCTAGTATAAAGAAAAACAATGGATATCAATAGTCGTGGATATACATTACTTAAGAAGTGTATAAATGTTGATGAGATCGATGAAAACGTAAGTTTGAATATAATGGAGTAACATAACCTCAGAAAAATATGTTTTATTGTGATGTACGAAACTATCATTTTTACCAATCATTAAAATTATTAATAAACAGGTATGTTACTACTATATGACTTGTGTATGTCTACTTATAGCTAATTAGAATTTTGAGTATACTTGTCAACATAAAAAATTGAAAATCTCAAAACGGGTTAAGTCGACTTGCAACCTTTGAGAATCTTAACAAAGTTGGATAAAGTAAGGTATTCAGGGATAAGTAATATATTTAATGGTTTTTCAAAAACTAATGGCCAGATGCAGTCTACTTCTGTGCATATTTTACATCAAATGACATTGGTCAACCTCAGAAGTACAAAACAGGAAAAAAGAGTTTAATCACTTTTTAGTGAAACAGTTTTATTTAGCTCCTCTAAAATATGAAATTTAGACTTATCCCCTTTTTCCTTTTTGCCACAGACTGTTCCAACCTTGAAATAGTCGAAAATGTAATCTCTGTAAATTTACGTGTGTTACAATGTAAAGATGAGACTACAAGATCATGGTTGGTAAGTAGGGGGAGCAGTTTTATTGCAAAAAGCTGATGTGCCTTTCGATGTTTTCCAGAAAGCCCACCCCACGGGCGTCGGGCATACTTTTCAGTGTCAGATTCGGAATCTCCGACCCCGAAAGCCCGTGCACACAAATTTCTATAACTGTTAACTGTCAATTTTTACCATTTTTAGAAAATTCGGAAAAATTGATGCACTCCAAGATGCACTTTATGCACCCTCAATTCAGGTCGATCGGTTCATCAGAAAGAATTTTCTGATTTATTGTCTAATTTGCCTGGTCTATTTAGTCCAGGCTATATCGCTCCCGCTAGGAACATGATTCTCAATCGATTATTTTTTCATAATCTTACTAAAAAAATGACCCTTGAAACATATCCGCATGTTGCCGAACGTTACTAATGGTCAAACATTTACATATTTTATTCTGAATTATTGTTAATAAGGCGCGTGCGCCGCGTTACTTGGCCGCTCTTGTTGTTTTTTGATCATAATAAATTTAATATTAATAAACTATTTAATAAATAATTAATAATAAGAAAGCGAATTATTTAAAATCAAACTATTGCTACTCTAAATTAAATGTTATATATTTTATTGGAATATAGCATATACTCGATTAAATCAATTAACTTAATTTTTTTTTATCATTTTCATGAAAAACAATTTGATAATTTAGTTAGGATATTAATTACAAAAACTTATTGGTAAAGAAAAACTAAACAACAGTAATGTCAAGTACATGTTTGGAAAATCAATGAAAAACTAGGTAGGTAATTCAATTATTTATAAGTTATATAATGTTTTATTACTTATTTACAGCACATTAATTACTGTAAAAGTAAATGGTAACGTTAATAATTAACTAAATTAAATTTGATTTATTATAGGTTTATTATTTTTTCATTATTCTACTAGTGAAATAAAGTTAATTTATTCCACTAGTGGATAAAGTAGCCTTTAGATGGTTCATATGGTAAAATGGACCTAAATAAATACTTTTTGTTCTTTGACAAAAATTCGTTTCCGAGATATTTACAATTTAATGTGAAAAAAGTGAGGAAATCGACAAACTTTCGGAATTTTTTTATCAAAAACTACTGAACAGTTTAATTCTAAAAAAGCATAATAATCGGCAGATCTTCTATTTTAAGATATATTTTTTTGGTATAGGTCAATTATTTTATTGAAGGTCTGAAGCCAGTAAGAAAAACAGTATTTTAAAGAAAATCATGATAAACATGAAATTTTGACGTATGTATTTATCAAAAATTTATGATTCTCAAAATAAATGGAAAGATTGCTCGAAATCTATAAATAAATTAAGACATACAGTTGCTTTAAAAAAAATGCTGCAAGCGATAGATTGTCACCTTCGTAGCCAACATTATTGCAACATTATTTGAGGTCAAAATGGCAAATAAGTGAATGGAAGCAGGCTACAAATAGTGAAATTGTAACTTTAGATCCATTGACACATGGATGGAAAATCGAAAATGGTTGTTGATTTTAATTATTTGGAAGGAGAAACTGCATTAGATACACTTCAAAATTATTTTTGTTCATGTAGTGGAAAAATATGGAAAAATATTGTAACTGTTTGTCATCGAACCTGGAATGGTGTGCAGTCTGTGCATGCTCAGATGAATGTCAGAATGTTTCATCCAAAATTGATGATGAAGCGCTTATTTCAACTCAAGAACTTGTCGAAAATAACGAAAAGCTTATTATTTATAAATTAAATAAAAAAGAAATTAATATACGTCTATTGCTCTTAATATTTTTGTAAAATAAAAATAAAATAATTATCCTATATCTACAATAATTTATTGTCCAATAACTTTTTTATTTTTCTAGACCGCTAGGTCAATTACTATTATTAGGTTAATTTTACGATTTAAAAGCTTATTTAGTTTAGTTTTGAAATAACTTTCAAGTCAATTTTAGCCATTTATAAAACCAAAAATCGAATATTCAAATTTTTCTAATTACTTGCAAAAACCTTACTCCGGCTACAAAACCAAACAAAATGATCTTTTGAACAGTTGTACTGTTAACATGTATCGATAAAAAAAATCATAATAATGTTTATTTCAATATAATCTAATCAAAAAGAAAATATAAATTTGAAATATTATCATAATTTTCTTTAAGACTTTTTTTTACTCGCTTTAGACCTTCAATAAAATGATTGACCCAAACCGAAAAAATATATCTTAAAGTAGAAAATCTGCCGATTGTTATGCTTTTTTAGAATTAAAATCTGTTCAGTAGTTTTTGAGAAAAAAATTCCGAAAGTTTGTCGATTTCATCACTTTTTTCGCATTAAATTGTAAATATTTCGGAAACGAAGCATTTTTCGAATTTTTGTCAAAGAACAAAATGTGTTTAATTTGGTCTATTTTACAACTATTTTCAAAGCCATTCGGCGAGTAATTTTTTTTACAACTTTTTTGTTTATAACAATCGACTGACCACGCCGAAAAATATAAAAAAAAATATGTAAATTATTAGAAAAATACACTTTATAAAATAAAAAAAGTTTCATGCTGTAGGTTTTTGTTTTAAAAATTTAGTCGGTTCATGCCTTTTTTTAGGGGTGAACCGCTCGCCTATTAAGGGAGATAAATATGAGAACTGGCCAACGGAAATCCACTCACAACATATTGTATACTCTACCCTCATTCCAGAGTTCCTGTGCGTTATTAAAATATTTTTCTAGGCCTCATTCCGGAATATTTAGCGCAACTTATTGCGTATTCATAGAGCGCGCCCAGGACAATATTTCACGAGAGAAGCATTGTACTCGAAGCTCGCGAAGTTTGCATCTTTTTATAGCGAATTTATTTCCAGAAGTTCGCAGCTATTTACGGGAGAGTCTTCAGCGTGATATGTCTTATTAATTATACAGTTTGTTCTACGTGCGATACATCATAATTTCGAACTTAGCGGAGGCACCGCCGTGTGGGTGGTGTATTTGCTGCAAATTTACCGAGAGTGGCGTCGACATTTTTCATCATCTTCGCGAAGATGGAAGCGTCGGTAAGTCAGGCGCGCCGCGTTCTGCGTCTCGCTCTGGTAACTGGAAAGTTTTCCAGATGTAAATATTCGGAATTCTGGGACTGCGGGGAATAATAAACGGTTTACAAATCTGTTAGACAATAGACTTTTTCTCTACGACCGAAACATAAACAGCGGAATGCCAGGTTTTCTAGCAGATAAATTGAGATTGAATGCTGAGTTTTTAGCAGCGGATGCTGGGAATGCTTTCGATGCATTGCTGAAACAGGTAGGGGGAAGTGGGAAAAGAATTGTGCAAGAACCAGCTTTTAAGTAAATAACACATAGGTTCCTGTTTTTAAAAATACGTACTTTACGCAATTATTGAGGGTACCTTCGCCGATTTGTTGATTCCAACAGGCTTAGAAGAACATTTTTTATTGGTGTATCTTAAAAAGAATCTGTCTTGTGTTCGGCGAATTGGTCGCAGAGAAATATATTTTCTGCATATTTCAACAGCATTCACTCAAAATCCTTCTTCTATAATTGTAAATATTCTTGAAATGACCGTCTTGGTGTTAGGTATTGAAACAAATAGGTACTGCCAACGTCATGTACGTCACTAATTTTAATTTTTGTCAATTCGCAGCATTAGTCGAAGTAAATTAGCAATTAAAATGGCAAATAGGAGAAATAATTTATAAAGTTTTAAAAATTTGGGTGCGGACTCTTAATAGACATCCAAATATAGATCAAAAGTGTTCCCATTTATCCGGAGGGTGCTTCATCCCCTTTTGCTTCAGAAACCTTAGAGGGTGGTAGAGGGTGTGACCTCGCATCAGTTCTTTTAATTTTTCTCAGAAACTGCTGCTCTGACGAGGAAAATGAATAGAATCTAAAACATTCAGCATAAAATTCTACATCATTTGTGTCCTATACATTTTTTCCTATATCCAGCCTTAATCTCACAAATGACGTTTGAAATAGTTTAATGCTGGTATTCATATGGCTTTTGAAAAAAATTAATAAGAGTGCTTACTACTGAACAGAGGATCTTGGACTACATAACAAAATAACATAACATAACAACATAAAACTTTACCTAATAGCTTTGCTATAAATTATTAATATAATCTTTTTCGTTTTTTAATATTTAATGTAAATTGTTTCCATAAAACGTAAAACATATCTTTAAACATGTTTAGTATGTATAGCATATAGTTCTCTTGATTTACAAAATTAACTGTAAAAGAAATATATTACTTGCTCACGTATTCAGTGGATGTGATACTACGTCAACATTTTTTGGCATAGGAAAAGCACAAACTGTAAATTTAATAGTAAGGGACTTAGATGATGCTTTACATATATTTAACAATCCATCACCGATCAAACCAGACATTGTACGTAATGGAGAGAAAATCACACTAGTTTTATTCAAGGCACCTCGAACTGTCACATCATTAAATCAATTTAGATTCATTTCATTCAACAAATTTCTTGATCAATCTAATCAAGTTGTGATATTATCAAGACTACCACCTACATGTGCTGCNGGACGCTTAATAGACATTCAAATATAGATCAAAAGAGTTCCCACTTATCCGGAGGGTGCTTCATTCCCTTTTGCTTCAGAAACCACCCTCTAATGAGCCCTCGCGCCAATTTTTTAAATTTTTCTCAAAAACATAAAATTCTACATCATTTGTATATACTATACTATACGTTTTTTCCTGTATCCAGCCTTAATTTCACAAATGACGTTTGAAATAGTTTAATGCTGGTAAAGATAAGACAAATTCCTTAAAATTCATATGGCTTTTAAAAAAATTTAATATGGGTGCTTACAACTGAACAGCGGATTTTGGACTACATAAGAAAATAACATAACATAACAACATAAAACTTTGCCTAGTAGCTTTGCTATAAATTATTATCATATAGTCGAGGCAATGAAGCACTAAAATGGCCAAAGATAGGAAATCTGTTAGGATAGGACGTATCGGAATGCGGTTTTTTGCATTCGCTTGCAAAAATTATTTATATTATCCGTACCTACTTTGTACCTATTACAAACCGGAAGTTGCATTGCTGCAGCCAAAAATGCATCTTTTGAGAGGCCTTTTGGCAAATTTAATAACTTCGTAAATAAGAATCAGAATTGGCTCAAGTCGGATACCCGGGGGTTTTCGAGGTCGCTGATCACGATTATGATGTTCAAATTGACCCCCCGAACACCTGGAGCTCAGGAACGCCGACAAACGTCATCTCCGGGGACTATCCCGAACTTTATGCGAGAGAGGAGAGAAACTGGGCACCCGGAGGTTTTTTTGGGTCGCTGAATTCGAATATACCATCGGCGATCACCCCACGGACACCTGGTGGGCCCCAACCTGGACGAGGACGTCATCTTCGAGAATTTTTCTGGAAATATCGACAATAACAAACCGAAAATCGTTATGGGGGCTTTTTGTGTGCGCTGAATCCGAATTTTATGTTGAAAACGACCACCCGAACGCCTGGTGCGCCCTAACCTGGCCCTGAACGTCATCCCCGAGGGTTTTCAAGACATAATTGAAAAAAAAAACCACCGAAAATCGTTACGGGGGGTTTTTTGGCTCGCTGAATTCAAATATAGCACCGGCCAACACCCCACGGACACCTGGTGCGCTCTACCCTGGCTCTGAACGTCATCCCCGAGGGGTTTCCAGACACAATTGAAATTTAATTTTAGTATTAAGGAAAATATAGAAAATGTTTGTAGTGATTGTTGTGAATTATTTTTAGATAAGTATATAAATGTATTAATTAAGGTTTTTGTAAATAAAAAAATGAACGAAGTAAGGAACTGCTGCGAAATAAAATAAAATCTAAGAATATAAAGTTGAAAAAAAAATAACTCACAATTATATATGCATTTTTATTTCACCTATTCCTAAAAACATATTGAAAGTGAAATTGTATTATCCTGTTTTCAATAATTTATCCTTTATTTATTTTCAATGTACACTAAATGACATTATTTCTAGTAGGTAAACATTTATGAAATATGTAGTTTTATTCCTTCAAATATTAGATGTAAAATTATAATAACGTCTGATTTCTTATGCCATTTATTTTATTCTGAAATCACAGAATAGAAGAGAATAATATTATTTCAATAAAGACCTGTCGCTTATTTGTAGTTATCTACATACTTACATAAATCTTTTTAAATTAAAATAAAGCTCGGATAATATTAGACTATAGTATGAAATTCGTGTAGTTTTCAACTCGAATTTCTATTCATTCTCTTCCTTTCCTCCATACATATTTTCACTTGAAACAACAATTCCATGTAGTTATTACAGTACATTGCCGTCAATCGCTTAAACATCAGGTTTAGTTGACATTCATGGGAATGACATCGATGTCGAGGTAAAAGTTTCAGTGCAGCAGGTGTCCGTGGGGTGTTCACCGATGCCATATTTGAATTCAGCGCCCCAAGAAACCCCCAGTAACGATTTTTGGTTGGTCTTTTTCAATTGTGTCTGGAAACCCCTCGGGGATGACGTTCAGAGCCAGGGTAGGGCGCACCAGGTGTCCGTGGGGTGTTGGCCGGTGCTATATTTGAATTCAGCGAGCCAAAAAACCCCCCGTAACGATTTTCGGTGTTTTTTTTCAATTATGTCTGGAAAACCCTCGGGGATGACGTTCAGGGCCAGGTTAGGGCGCACCAGGTGTTCGGGTGGTCGTTTTCAACATAAAATTCGGATTCAGCGCACACAAAAAGCCCCCATAACGATTTTCGGTTCGTTATTGTCGATATTTCCAGAAAAATTCTCGAAGATGACGTCCGCGTCCAGGTTGGGGCCCACCAGGTGTCCGTGGGGTGTTCGCCGATGGTATATTCGAATTCAGCGACCCAAAAAACCCCCGGGTGCCCAGTTTCTCTCCTCTCTCGCATAAAGTTCGGGATAGTCCCCGGAGATGACGTTCGTCGGCGTTCCTGAGCTCCAGGTGTTCGGGGGGTCAATTTGAACATCATAATCGTGATCAGCGACCTCGAAAACCCCCGGGTACCCGACTTGAGCCAATTCTGATTCTTACTTACGAAGTTATTAAATTTGCCAAAAGGCCTCTCAAAAGATGCATTTTTTGCATGCATTTTGGCTGCAGCAATGCAACTTCCGGTTTGTAATAGGTACAAAGTAGGTACGAATGATATAACTAATTTTTGCAAGCGAATGCGAAAAACCGCATTCCGATACATCCTATCCTAAAAGATTGCTATCATATTGCTTCATTGCCTCGACTAATAATCCTTTTCGTTTTTTAATATTTAATGTAAATTGTTTCCATAAAACGTAAAACATATCTTTAAACATGTTTAGTATGTATAGCATATAGTTCTCTTGATTTACAAAATTAACTGTAAAAGAAATATATTACTTGCTCACGTATTCAGTGGATGTGATACTACGTCAACAATTTTTGGCAAAGGAAAAGCACAAACTGTAAATTTAATAGTAAGGGACTTAGATGATGCTTTACATATATTTAACAATCCATCACCGATCAAACCAGACATTGTACGTAATGGAGAGAAAATCACACTAGTTTTATTCAAGGCACCTCGAACTGTCACATCATTAAATCAATTTAGATTCATTTCATTCAACAAATTTCTTGATCAATCAAATCAAGCAGTGATATTATCAAGACTACCACCTACATGTGCTGCATTAGAACAACATTCGTATTGCGTTTTTTTCAACAAATTCATTCGTGGCGTGGAGAAAATTTGAAGCCTAATGAATGGGGATGGAAAACAATTAGCCAAATTTTGGTGTCAATTCCTACAATTGAAATACCAGTTTCTACTTCTCTTCTTCAATTAATATCATGCCGTCGTAAAAGGATTGCGGGAAACGATGCGGTTGTGCTAAGGTTGGATTGAAGTGTTCAATAATGTGCTCCAATTGTTATGGTTAAGGATGTCTTAATTCTATGGTAGATGAAGAATTAACTAAAGATAATTCAATTAATGAATAAACAGCAGTTGTTTTTAGTGGATTAGGTCTCCAGGGGAAACTACTTAATAATAAGTATAACAATTTTAACTTAGAAAAAAATATATGCCCTTGAGCATAAAGCAATGGAAGCTAAACATACAAAGGATTATTATCATGAAACATCTATAAACATCACAATCATAAGATTACATAGAACAATTAACAACAAAGTACTTAAAGAATATTACCTGCTAACTAATAATGGTTAAACACTTAATTTTCCACTACGCGCTGTTCTCACTTCAACTGCCTATCTTCGACTATCTAGGCTTCCTTCCAGAATTCCCTACCTAGGCGTTTGCTTTTTTTGCGCTTCCTTCTACCGTCCGTTAATATTATTTTTTCATTATTATACAACACTCATGTAACAGGTGACGTCGAAGTTGATAAGATAAGTACGGTTTTGCACAAAACTAATACAACTTTAACTGCAGTAGTTTCCCTCTAATCCCATTTAATGAAACTACCGTAGACCCTTTAGTACCTTATTCCATATAATAAAACTCAAATTATTATGAGCTAATTAAGCTCAGATTACTGTTATTATTTACGGTAACGCTGAAGTTAATTGAACTAGATTGTCCCATAGTTAATCTCTTTCAGCCGCATGCAGTGAACATAAAAGGTATAAAGCCTAAACATAATTCATGAACCATTCAGTAATTATTAAATACCGTGATCAGTTTTAATTAATCTTGTGAAGGTAACACGGCAATCATGTGAATGAAATAACTATAATAACGACAGCATTAATAAAAAAATACGGATTTAAATTGAAACCTTTACAATATGTCTATACTTGTATACTTTCCGCTATACATATTTTCATTCAAGAAACTACAATGGCGATGGCGTTGCAATGTAGAAATATTTTTCATTGGTGAGAGTATTTGAACTTAATTTATTGTAAAATTTAAAAAATAAGGTTGAAATACGGTTGACTGGTTTGTAATTAATAATTTAAGGTACCTATCGAAAGGAAATATACACAATGAAAAAATTTTCGTAAATGTATTATTTTGACCAAAAAGTATCCAAATCTCGACCATTTTTGAGAAAGATAATTGAAAAATTATGAGTTTTTATTATAGAAATTATAGAAATAAATGGATATTAAGAAATTACTATCCCGCAAGCTGTCCTGATCTGAATCCTTTAGACTTTTACTGTAAGGACATTTAAAGAATATAATCTGTCACCAAAGTCTGGAATGAAAATGATTCTCGTGAAAGTGTTTTTGCTGTCGTTGACCAGATAAAGAATATAAAGAGAATTTTCAAAAATGCAATGTGTTTAGAATTAGTTACTGGACAATTTTGCTGATATAAACGTGTCCAATTTCTTCTAGTATACTGAGAATTTGTACAAAAATGGCAATTTTTTTCAATGAAAATTTCACAACTCACTTGTTTTGTAGATGTTATTTTAAAATGTTATCAGGCATATCGTGCTTTTTATGATTAGGAAAAATTAATTCCTGGGCTCGAATCAGTTGAAAACGCAAAAAATCCGAATAAATGTCGCCTGCTAAATTGTCCTCAAAGAAATAAGGTCCCAGTATGTGATTTCCTACTATTTCAGCCCAAACTTTCACTTTTTCCGGCCGTTGTGTATATTTTTCTTGCATGCAATGCGGATTTTCTGGTCTCCAAAACATAGTATTTTGCCCGTTCACAGTTCCATTTAAGTAAAAAGTTGATTTGTCAGTGAAAATTTCAAATAAATTTCTAATTTATTTATTAAACTGTAATCTTCTGTCTGTGTCATCTGCCCATAGTTCTTGTAAGACGTTAACTTTGTAAGGTGCCACTTTTGAGACTTCAGAGTTCTGTGAACTGAGGACTTCGACAAGTTGAAGTTGGCTGAAATAGATCTAATGGAACATTTTGACGGTCATTTCCGCTTACCGTTCTTCGCCTTACTGATCCAGGTAAATCTCCCAGTTTCTTCAAACTTTTTGGACACTATTTATTGTAGCTGGATTAATTATCTGGTCCGGATACTTATGGTGAAATAAGTCACATACCTCCTGTTGACTACATATTTTATCTCCGCATCGACCGCATCCGATTATAATTAAAACTTAAATTTTCTGTTTTCTGCTTAAACTGGCAACTATTTTTCAAAATAATTTAACAACGAATGAATTTGAACGGTATATATTTTGGTTTTAATGATTCTACTTCAAAACGTCAGGGTTGGTTTTTAATTTTATATACAATTTGGGTGTAATTTTTTTTTACCGAACACCACGTGTTGAACCAGAAAATTTTTTCATCAATTTTTAATATAGGTATGCTTTAATCATTAGTTATTATTTTTAGTTAATAATATCTTTTACTAAATCCTTTTTCGGTATTAGAAACCTCCTAGTGGGCTTAATTAATGGGTAGTGGGTAAAACTTTGTACTGGCGTTCATTTATGGTTTTTATTTTGCGCCTAACCTAATTTGGATCGATCCCAGTTAGAAAGAAAGCAAATGAAACAAGCAAATGCCGGTTTTAAATCTTTCAGATGCCAAGCGGAAATTTATTTGGGTCAGCAAAGCAGGAGGAGAAGAGTGAGAGAAAACTAATATGTGAGCTTGCGGGCTATAAAAAAGCAATGGAGCCGATCATCAAGAAGCAGTCAGTGGACTGATTAAATCGTGTTTCTTTGCTTTTTTAATTTGTGAAGCTAAAAATAGAGCGTTTTTTTCGTTTCTTATTGGGTGTCTTTGAAAATTGTTACACAACTTGGAAAGCATTTTTTATTCCGAAAAATAAAGACATCTCCGAAATCAAGTGAACATTAAAATGAAGAACTGCTTGAAACTAAATGGAACAACTTCAGTATAAAGGGCTAGTAGAGGATATCTTCAGAAGTATTAAGGGGTTACATGGGTTTGGAAGTTTCAAAAAATCCTTTTTTAAATTTTTTTTTTGTCTAATAGTCTAATATGTCAAGAATATTTTCCCAAATATTCTTCTTTGTCTTTCTCGCTCGCTTCTGTCTCCGTTTATCGATAATTATACTTTTTTGCATACAACTCCGCCAAAAATTCAACATTTCAGTTTTTTACCCTACGTTCAATCACAAGCGATACTCATCTACGAATAGAAAATATTTGGTTTCTTAATTTCGGATGAAGCTCTCATGCTTTTTTTCTAATGGGACTTCGAAAACTAGTTTCAAACGGCTAAGTTTTCAAAATATTTAAGTGAAAGTTTTATAAAATATTGTAACCCCTTAACGAAGCTTAAGGCAGCTTCACATGCGCTAGCTATTTATAGAACTACTCCAGGCAAGGGATATAGCTGGTCTGATGTCTCTTGTAGAACCTGGAAAAGTGATCTCTAAGTTAAAAGCACAGAAATTAGGGGATATTAAAAAAAACAAAATTTTGGGTGATTTTCAAAGAGCTGTAACTTGGAGGAAAATGGTCGTAGAGAGAATAAAAAAAAGGAAATTGAAGCTTCAAGTGTTTAGTTTTCGGATCTTTAGTTTAAAATTTTTTAGCATCAATAGTTTTTGAGTAGGTAATCATAAGAAAATCAACGAAAAAATAAATTGCATATTTTTGCTTTTTTTTAAAAGGCCTATGGACTTCATTTTTTTTTTTGTAATTTCACCATAAAGCTCTTTTATTTAATTATCTTCAATTTGAGCTGTTCCGGACGATGATTTGTCACTAAGTTATCGTCGATCAAATCAAAAAAATAATTGATTTTGGCAATAAATTACTCGGGAAATAATAATCGTTCAGAGAATCAACGTAGAGTTTTGAAAACTGCAAAGTATTCTCTACAAGTCGTACTGATTGGTTTTTGTTAAAAACAAAAATTTCGAAGTGAAAATGTTGGTTAGAAAGAAGGTTAAAAATTGCATATTTAAATAACTTGGCATAACTTTGCAAATAATGAATAAACTAAGGATATTGCCTGTAACTTTTCAACCTAAAAGTATTCTAAAGAAACCCTGATAATTTCAAAACGCTGCGATTTTTTTCTTAGTTCCCGGAAGCTTCATGGTGTAGTTAGTTAAAGTGCATAGGCCTTTTTAAAGAAAAGCAAAAATTGGCAATTTTTTTTTCGTTGATCTTATGATTACTCAAAAACTGCTGATACTAAAATATTTTAAACTCGCTTTTTTATTTTTCTCTACGACCATTTCCCTCTAAGATACAGCTCTTTGAAAAAGCACCCGAAATTTTGGGATTTTTTTTTAATATCCCTTAATTTTTGTGCCTAGTTTAATTGTCTTTCAGAATGAAATTTTATCGCTGAGATCTCTCCAAAGTAAACCAAACAAACTATATTTGATTTTGAAGACTCGATACGAACGGTTTTTCAAGACTGCATTATAATTGCTAACAGAAATAGAAAAGAACAATGAAGTATTATACTGTACTTTTATAATACAATGTTACAGGTCTGTCAAACATGGCTAATTGAACTGTTTAAGCGATTTTCTTAAATCTGAACTGGAAAAAAATAGGAATTTTGTTCCATCATATACTGGTTAACAGCTAAACATAACAGTACTACCCAACTTTTATTTAAATATCTTCGTATATCTCTTTTGTAGTATAATTTTTAAGTAGCTCAGTCTTTTACCTAAATATGACAGACAAAAAAAATAATAAAAGTTAAAAAAGTCTAAAACGCAAGCGTAACAGAATACGTGACTGGTTTTAGGAGGGATGCAACAACGAAACATACGAAAATCGATACCATGACAAGGATAACGTATCTGAGTTGATCAGTAGTTTTATTAAATAACCTTGGATTCGCGTTCAGTGACCTCAAAATCATTCAGACGATTATTTTCAGATTTTTCAGACTGATTTTAACTTTTCTCATCCAAAATACTTCATGAATGACCTTGAAATGGCCTTGAATGACCCCTAGGGTGTATCGTACGGGTAAACAAACGGATTCGGGTTCAGTGACCTCTAAAACATAAGCATACATTTTTTCAGATTTTTTGAAGGTCATTTCTTGATTTGTCCTTCAAATCACCTTGAACTTGACGTGATGGAGCTTAAATAACCTTGGATTCGCAATCAGTGAACTCAAAAACATTCAGTCGAATTTTTTCAGATTTTTCTGACTGATTTTTAACTTTTTTATCTAAAATACTTCATGAATGACCTTGAAATGACCTTGAATGACCTTTAGGGTGTATCGCAGGGGTAAACAAACCTCGGATTTGCGTTCAGTGACCTCTAAAATATAAGCATGAATTTTTTTCAGATTTTTTGGAAGTCATTTCTTGATTTGACCTTAAAATCACCTTGAACTTGATGTGATGGAGCTTAACCGATCTCGGATCTAGGATTCGTAATCAGCGACCCAAAAAAAAACCCTATATACCATAGTCACTTCTGACGATTGTTCCTAGATCAAATGTTGACCTGTGAATTATTTAAAATTACAATATTATTAAAATTTAATGTTACAAAATAATTCTGAGCCAAATCCCTAAATCTTAGCTTCGCCAATATTAATGATTCGTTTACAATGAACAGTAACAAACCGGTACGCCTACGCCATAGATAATGCGACCGCTGATTGGTTGAACAAAATCTCATGAAAAATTACACCAGTCACAACCGGTGAAACAGAATGTTGTGTTTTAATGTAGTCCTCATCTTATTGTTCTAATAATTTTTAATTTTACCGAAATTTAATTGCCAACATGAAGGAAATAAAATTACTGTCCCAAACTGGTCACGTGGCTTGTGATCATTTATGAATGAAAATTTACGGTGCACTGCGGGACCAAAGAACTGTTCTAAAGCAAGACGGCACCCGGCGCAAATCAATTATGAGCGCACGGCACTGAATAATGCCAGTCACATTTTCTGCAATATGATTCCGCAGCGTCGAACGTCCTATTAGGGCCAGGTGGATCCATTTGGAATTTTAAAAAAGTCATTCCGTCGCTCATAGTGCCATAACTTTGATAAAAATTGCCGATGCGTGATTGGCTTGTCGATGTGGCGCGGAGATGACACTTCGTCGAGGAACAGCTAATCACAAAATCGATACGGTTTTACATTATTCATATTTTCCATAACGGGGCGGTTTTTATCTCGCCGCCGTTCGAGGAGAACGATCCAGAGACGCTTAATAAAATAAACGGAATGTAACCCGATGTGTGAGTCTATACGCGTGTAGGCTCCGGAGGTGGATCATTTGGATTAAACCCTGTTCCGGTTTATCTCGGGTGTAAATGAACCGGGACTCATTAGTTATGAGAACGGAGTGACGGCGGATGATACCACTGCATGTCGGATCGCACCTGATACTTTACCATGTTCTACGTTTAACTGACGCCAAGTCACATTGTTTTAGAATTAAAAAATGCGTTCAGCCACCAGGCTCACCAGATCTCAATCCAATCATTTTCTTTATGTGGTTATCTTAATATGTATTTATTTACTTATTTAGAAATACAATACCCAACGGGACAAAACACCTATTACAAGATAAGGTAAAATAGAAAAGATTAACTAAATTATAAAAAAGGGAAACATTAGTAAAATATAAAATTTATTTTATATACATATACATTTAAAGTATTATTTACAGTACGCGCCTAAAGTATGGAATAAATTCAGTAAAAACGAAACAATTTTTTTTTGGGAATAATTCTCGAACAGGTCGATTTTTAATTTAAAAAATACATATTTTAATTTTTTAAATAGCAACCCCCTATTTTTTTTCTTGATTCTGAAAGATCCTTTCATTGTCGATCCGACAGTATTAAAATGTTGCCATCTTACATAGAAAAGTTTTCGAGTAAATGACGATTGAATGTTAGAAAACCCAAACCAATTAAAATAAAGCAAAAACGTTATCAAATTTAGTTTTTCGAAATGCCTGAAGTTTTTTATGCATCACGTAGGTGTAAATCTTTACAAAGTGCGACTGTCATACTGACTTTCTAAGTATTGTAAGCGATATAAAAATTATTGTTGAATTTAAAGTATTATGGCACTTTTAACTGTCACACAAAGAATTGAAATTTTAATTCTTATCGGATGCG
>NW_019416784.1:217018-230098 GCF_000390285.2 Anoplophora glabripennis
TTTTTTTTTCTTGATTCTGAAAGATCGTTTCATTGTCGATCCGACAGTATTAAAATGTTGCCATCTTACATAGGAAAGTTTTCGAGTAAATGACGATTGAGTGTTAGAAAACCCAAACCAATTAAAATAAAGCAAAAACGTTATCAAATTTAGTTTTTCGAAATGCCTGAAGTTTTTTATGGATCACGTAGGTATAAATCTTTACAAAGTGTCACTGTCATACCGACTTTCTATGTGTTGTAAGCGATATAAAAATTATTGTTGAATTTAAAGTATTATGGCACGTTTAATTGTCACACAAGGAATTGAAATTTTAATTTTTATCGGATGCGGAATAAGACTAGAACGCAGCAGAATGTTTGCGATTTATTTAATGAAAAACATCTAGATCGCCGTATCAGCCAATGAACTATCAGTAAGAATCTAAATTTAGAGAAACTGGCAATGATGTAGATATTCCAAAACCTGGTCGTCCAAGCGTTAGTGAAGATCACAAACAAAACATTTTGATAAGTATGGTAGTTAATCCTCATAATACTTCACGATTGATTGCATTAAACAATGAAATTAGTCAGACCACAGTGCCACGTATCCTGAGGAAGGAATAATATCATCCCTACAAAATTCAGCTGGTAAAGGAACTCAATGAAGACGATCCCGACCGCCGCTTACACTTATGTGAAATTATGATGGATTTATATCAAATAAATAGAGATTTACATCGGCAAATACTTCTTTCAGACGAGGCCATGTTTTGTCTCAATTGTACAGTGAACCGTCAAACTTGCAGATATTGGAGTCGGGAAAATACTCATTGGATGGCAAAGACGCATGCCCAACACCCAAAGAAATTAAATGTGTAGGCTGGAATAGTTGACAACAGAATAGTAGGGCCTTTCTTCTTTGAAAGAACCCTTACAGGAAAAAGATATTTAAAGTTTTTACAAAATGACCTTGTTCCAGCGCTTGCAGTAATTTTTCCTAACGATAATGACCCTGATATTCCTGATGACACCATATAGTTTCAGCAAGACAGTGCACCTCCGCACTATGCGCGCCCTGTTCGAGATTTTCTGGACAATTGTTTTCCTAGGAGGTGTATCGGCAGACGAGGACCGATAGAATGGCCCGCGAGATCCCCAGATCTTACACCACTGGACTATTTCTTATGGGGGTACTGAAAGTCCAAAGTGTACGTTAATAGACCACATAATTTAGAAGAACTCCAAAATTGTATTATAGATGAAATACACAGAGTTACCCCAGAAACAATTCATAATGTGCGAGAAGAATTTCTACACAGATTTGCGTATTGTCAAGAAGCCGGTGGGTGGTAATTCGAACACTTAATTTAGGTAGAAAACTTAATGAATTGTATTTGCTTGACATAGGAATTGAATTGTAGTCATTTGAATGACACAGTTGGAAGTCTGTATGACAGATGGAGCCTTTGGCTCTCGCGTACAATGTACTTCCTCTTCGTGATGATACGACGAAGAAACAGCTGGGTCGTTTATCGGTTGTCGCACCTATGACACACTGATGAGGACTAATAAGTGCGAAACCGGTCTGTGTCTGGTGGGTTAAACTGACAAACGATCCTAGCTGTGGCGAGTATAATTCAATGCCAGTAGGGGCAAATAGCTCTCGAGTAGTTGTTTCTCGCGGCACTGACGACTCAAACATTGTGTTACGCCCTCTGTGGGTGGCAGTCGTACAACAAAGTACCTGCAGTTAGCAGGTCGCTTCCTACTGTAGTCATTTGAATGACACAGTTGGAAGTCTGCACGACAGATGGAGCCATTGGCTCTCGCGTACATAGGAATTGTTATTTTTTAGTGAATAACATTTACGTTTTCGAACATTCAATCGTCATTTACTCGAAAACTTGCTATGTAAGATGGCAACATTTTAATACTCTCAGACCGACAATGAAACAATCTTTCAGAATAAAAAAAATAGGGGGTTGCTATTTAAAAAAAATATCGATGACGTCATTACTGGAAAACAAATTACTGTTGAAAATCACCTCTTATGCTAAAATATGTATTTTTTAACTTAAAAATCGACCTATTCGAGGATTTTTCCCAAAAAAAAATTGTTTCGTTTTTACTGAATTTATTCCATACTTTAGGCGCGTACTGTATAATTTAAAGAATTAATATGATTGAAAACATTCACCTACGACAGAGACTATTAAATTAAAACAAGGAAACGGCCATTCTTGTGGTGTACCACAAGGAGGATAAATTGCATAATAAAATGTATAGTCTTTGAACATCTCCATTGTACTTTCTCTAATTGAATATTATAAACTTTATAAATAGGACTCTAAACAATCGATGCACATTCTAGTTTGCAACGCATAAATGCTAAATACAAATTTTTAGAATCTTCACGTTCTGACAGTCCTTAGAATTATGCAAAATAAACCCTAAATTTGTAAGAGCAGACTTGGTTACTAAACTTGTTACATGTTCATCAAACCTAAGTCAGAAAGTGCTATTTAGATAATATTCATTAATTTTATAATTTAGACTAGTTTTGTGTCTACTGCATAATTTTACATTTGCTTACCTCCAGGGGTAAATTATTATTTGAACACGAACTGTATAGATTGTGAATATTATCTTGTAATCTAGTACAATCAATAGATTTACCTTCCAAGAACAACGTAAGGTCGTCCGCATAGAGTGAATAATTAACACCAAGGCAGTCAGTTAGATCATTATTAAAAATAACCAACAACAGAGGCCCCAGAATTGACCCTTGCGAAGCCCCTGAAGGTTGATGGAATTTACGTGATTGAGAACCACAAAACTGTAGATACTGGTATATACTGTACAAACTGGTACTTATTACTAAAATGAGATACCACATGACTCCAATTTTACTGTTAATAAATTATGATCAAGTCATGATTTAGAAAAATCGGTATATACAACATTAAAGTAAAGTTTTTAATATATTTTGCTCCACCTTAGATCTGAGTTAGATGGATAAGATTGTGCAGTAGGATCAATATTGTAACATCTCATATTTCGGAGTATGTCGCTTATCTTAAGCTAGATGATACAGTCACTTACCAAATATTTGTCAATAGTATACGCATGTGTGCGCGGATAGTCTAATAATATTTTGCCAAATATTCTGCAAATCTTTGAAACATTTATGTTTGACGAATGTTTGTGTTTGTGTATAGAGGACTATTGCAGACATTTCAACCACACTATCCTTAGCAGTATTATTATTTGTGTTCTATTTCAACACCTCGTAATACATTTTCCTCTATGCCTCACCGTAATATAGCAAACTATTACAGCATCCGGAACTAACTCGATAAGTTAAGTGCTCAATTACAGTTAAGCATAAATTAGTGGTGCATATTGCACAATACTTCTTGTTTAATTATCAACAGGAACACCGCAGCTAGTTTGCTTCAGTCACGCTAAATATAGCACGTGTTATATTGTTCAGTCGCATGTCTGTTTGTAATGTTCCTTGTTGATTGGCAGGGCTATAATTGCGCTAAAAATTGTCATGTACCAGAAATGTTTATTGTATCTGTACGAATCTAAGTCATCATAATCAGCTACGGTTTTACAGACAAAACATAATTTTGATATAATAAATTCACGATACTTAATCTTGTTTTTATAAAGAAATGTCTAATTTTAGATTCAAACAAGCTATGTAAAAAGTACTTTGTTTCGTTGTTAATACATATTACAATATTTTTAAGTAGGAGGAATGCAAAGTTGTGTACAAACACATACCGATGGCAGTTTATATTGCCTGAAATATATTGAAGGCTGCCTCAAGAACGGAGTAATTTTTCGTTATCTGGTAAATAGGTGACAGGGTATTAACTATTTACAGATTTAAAATATTTTACCATTTTGTGTAAAGCACTAATCCTAATACAGGGTGTTAACGAACTTATGTCAAAAATTTAGAGGGATGAAAAAGGAGCAAAAACTAAGTTAACTGATTTCAGAAACTTGCATCGTATCGTATAAGTTTAAGGTCATAGAGAAAAAAGCTAATTAAAAATGTGCTCAAAACTGTTTTGGAACTGCTGAAATACATGTATTTTATCACGGCGAGTACTTACAAAAAATTCTGTAACAGTTTTTACGAATTTGTGGGTTTCTTATGAAGCCGGACTATCTTCGAAAGTCAGTTTGTAATACATTGTTGTAGTGATTGCTGTGCTGTTTTTCGAAAAGTATATTTAATAGCCGTATTTCCAAGTTTTTTTGCCGAAGCTTGTAACCCTCAATTCTTGCAGAAAAAGTATTAATTTAATAATAATAATAATAATAATAATAATAATAATTTATTGGTGTCAATGTACAAAAGTACTTACACAGGTCAATTATAATTGGGTATAAATAACAAACCAAGGTATCTACAGATTACAAATATATGACAGAGTACACAGAATCAACTAGAATTTCTATAGATTCACAAACGCATGACATATATACACACACATATATACATACACATACATATATATAGAAACATACGCATATACATACATACACACACACACATACATTATCATTATTACAAGTAACCTGGAAACGCATGAACATTTATGTCACATTCCAAAAACTCCTTGTGGTGGTAGAATGCCCTTCCCATTAGAAAGTTTTTTAGCTTCTTCCGGAAGGTTTGTGTGTTTTGAATATTCCTAACTTGTAGTGGCAATTTATTAAACATAAGAGTTGCCAAATAGTTTGGTCCATTTTGGCATTTACTCAACCTATAATATGGTGTAATAATATTGTTTTTATTTCTTGTATTATGTTCATGACGGTTCATATATGTTGAGTAACTATATATATTTGATTTAATGTGTGTTAAGCACTCCAAAATATATACTGAAGGCAGATTTCTATGGTCATTACATAAAATTGGTTAGATTTCCTTTTGTAGGTTAGGACGGTACATTTATCAGGGTTTGTGAGTAAATTATTTTGTAGGGGCCACATGTTATGAATAATTTACAACGTCATTGATAAATAATCTGAAAGGAAATGGGCCCAAGATGAAACCTTGCGGTACATACTGAAATCTAGATCGCAAGTTATTTAACAGACAAAAAGATTTAAGCCTTTGTAACAAAACTTTTTGATCTAGTTGTGCAAGTACTTTTGAAAAATTTGACTTTGCTGATCCAACTTTTCACTAAGAAATTGTATAATACCAAATAACTTCAGTTTACACTTCATAGAGCCCTGTTAGTTATGATAAATTAAATTTGACACATGTGGATACAAAAAATGATCCAATAAGGTCATTAAAAGATTGAAAATAAAAAACAGTTTCGTAGAAATGTAGAAATAAGAAGTGTTGATTAAAACACTCCACCAGGACTGCAACGGTTTTCATGGACGCTTCCTTATTCAAGTCAATTTGATTTGTCACATTATCGATTCCATAAAAATTATGGACTTGAAAGCATCTCAGAGACGCACTTGAGGCATAAATACATTTATATTGCCTGTTATCCAAAACATTCGCCAACCCCTCGGGAAGGGAGAATGCCAAGTGTAGGTGTACAACGCTGGAATAAAGACAACGAATTGACATGAATCCCTTTTTTATATTAATGGTTCCTCATATATCCCGAAGCGTATCTTCTAGAGCCCTTTATTATGTTCCCCCCAATGGATTCGGTGCTTGCATTACGGTTTTAGTGCGATTCGTTTCTTCTATGCCGATTCATAGGGCGATATTGAGAGACTTTTATTGTCCGGCCATTAAGAGCGATATATTTCAGGGTTTCAGTTTAATGATTATAAACCGCGGAAAACTGAAAACTGAAACGGGGCAACAGACCGAATGACATTGTAAAATACAGCAGGGCCTCCCAAGGGTATATATCGAGTTAACAGCACGCGAGGAACGTTTCGAGAATCTTCCATTTTTGTGTTTATATTCTATTTTCAACAGTTAATTTGTTTCAGCAGATGTGCTCCAAGAGATGGGATATCTCATTCCAGGGAACCTAAATTCGGGATGTTGTTAGCATACTGCAACCTTACACAGCGAGAAAAGTCTTCCATCTTTGTCATTCTCTTAAGCCTTAATTTCCTCAGAACAGTCTTATAATGAAGATGACAGTTAACTTTCAAAATTCGATAAGTCTCAGACGAAACCAAATCAGGTTTTATTGTCAATTGATACAATAAAATTTGACGATAAGTGTCCGCAATACAATGTCCTCTATTTGAAGTTTATATTTTTCAATCTTTCACAAATAGAATATGTCTGGTTCAAGACTGGTAATTTTATAAATCATTTTTCATGTTTTGAATTTTATTAGCCTTCATAATGCGTCTCGAACAAATTCGAATATAGCGAGTAAACTTCTGTATCATTGTCACCTTAGAACCGATCGTTCTGATCAGATTCAAATACAATTGACAAATGTAACAATTTTCGTCTGAAACTCTTCTTGATTCTATATATCACATCCTTTAATCTTCTACAATGTAATCGGAAATATATGTAGCTCTAGCACGGTTCGACGACTTCCGATTGTTGCAAACTACTCAACTCTTTCGATATTTGCTTTACCAAGGAATCAGTTCTTTCGCGGTCATCTCTGTTAACGAGAATACGTTTCTATTTCACAGGCTTCTATATATTGCATCTACTTTAATAAAAACCATCTTTAATGTCTGAAGTCACGACTTATTTTGGGTTGTTCTTCAGATTTAACATTCTGACTAATACAGAAGTGTACTTCTATGTCTTTCCAGTTAATATGCCTCTTCTTCAAAAAGTGCTGTCTGGTTGAAATATCCTCAATTACTACTTCCGATTCTTCTGCAAGTACCTACCGTGTTATGAGGCTTTCACAATTGGAAGGCTTCTTCCAAAAATATTCATGAGGATTTCTTGTTCTGAGAAAGGTTCATCACTAGATTTTGCTCATTTGAAATCATCTATGATGTCTGCTACCAGAATGTTTAGTGAGAAAGTTGTATCTGCTAGTTTTCCAAGACTGATTTCTCCATTCGACGTTTCCATTCGCCTTTCTATAGTATGAATACAACCGTTGCACATTTGTTTTAGACTGGTAACCTTAAATAGCAGTTGGTGGGTCTTGATTTCATTCTTAAAGCATTACACAGCTGGTGCTATCAACAGTATTTGACTACAACCAAATCTTCTGGGACGTCAGCGGACATAGTTATGAGCCTATTTTTTTCTTGGTCTATAATTTTCCTCTTTGAAGCTAATGGTAAATCTTCTACATTCTGACTTAATTTTCTTCAGTGCTTCATATTCCCCCATTGTCTTGGTGTCTTAGATCTATGTGTTTCTTGTTCAATTTGCTCTTCTACTTATCTTATATTCTCATTCCGTCTAAATTCACTTGATGGTCCTTCTTATGGGTCTTCTTAATTTTAAATGAATGTGTAGTAGATTTTAGATATCTTGTAGCTTTTATTTCCACATTCTTTACTTTAGAACATGCTTAAATTTTCTCTAATATAGACCAAAGCTTTTTGAACCTTTCGTTGTTTCATTGTACTTGCCTATGCTCCACTTTCTTATTCAGGTTTTAATTTCCATGTATACAGGGTGTTAATGAACTTATGTAAAAAAATTAAAGCGGTGAAAAGAAGTAAAAACTGAGTTAACTGAGTCACAAACTTGTATAGGAAGTTTAAGGTCATAGAGAAAAAAGCTAATTAAAAATGCGTTTAAAACTGTTTTAGAACTGCTTACATTTTACTCAACACTAATCCATGTATTTACCTCATTATTACATAACGGACATGTGGCAAAAATATTTCACATACGTTGTATAACTTTCCTTAAATTTAGTACTTGTATTTTACCTAGTTCTCTGCCTTCTGCAGAAAACCTCAATGTCGAGAAATCTGAATGGCCTAAATTAGTTATCTTAATTTCACGTACCTAAAAATACATTGTTTTCCGTACCGCACATTAATTTTTCCGGGCAGGTTTGGCCACATTATACTAAACGGCGATTAAGATAGCTTTTAGGCGTGAAACTATCTAGTCCAATTTATCATACTAGACGGCTGTATCAAATGACTTGTCCGCTGATTTGCCTACAAGTTTACCAAAATAACCCATCATTAGCAGCTGGTTTTTAGGTATTAACACTGTTTTGTTTAGCACCGTACTTGGCAGCTCATTTAAAAAACTTGTGAGCTGACAACGGTAAAAAAAAACTTGTAATGTGTGACCTGGCGTGAAGGCAACACACGCACCTGTAATTAAAGGGTATTAGGGACGTCGATAATTTTGGGGTGATACAGTTTTAATAACGGTGTGTCGGTCGATATTCCTTAATTATATCCGGAGCATTGGTCTAATTATAGCAATATATCTGATTTAAAAAGCTACTATGTTTTATATCAGAACCCGCACAAAGTAATTTTCAATTGTTTTTGTTTCGATTCGGAATGGAAGAAAAGAAAGCACGAACATTAACTGGAATATGTTGCGAATCACAGGATCCCAGTTCGGATTTATCGACGTTTCTGTTCGAGATTTACACTTGCCCAGATTTGCCCCAGGGAACAATAAGGAATTTGGTTTATGCAGTAACTGGGGATACGACGGATCAGTTTCGGGCGGCATCAACATGCAGCGGGCGAGAAGTTGGGAAGAAGTCTGAACAACTTCTACATATGTGACTTGTTGGGGGAGCATTTTTTTGTGGATATCCAGACTCGGTCTATGCTTACTGATACGGCGGAAATATTAATTTTATCTGCAAATTTTCTTGACATTTATGTTGTTTATCAAATGGAGAGAAATCTGTTACTTAGCTGTTATTAAGGAACACAGACAAAAACTTCTAAAAAATTTATTGATACTATATAATTTTTTATTTTCCATATAATGTTTGTTTATAAACAAGGCCAAGTCATACAAATGACAACGGATCAAAGATTATACAGGATGTGGCCTGTATAATCTATAAAAATTAAACTACAGCTTCGTAACGATATATGTAATAGAAAACTTATACAAAAAAGTTCTATCTTCGCGTTTTTTTTGTAAAATAAAGTTCATTTATTCAACGAAAATGAGGGCCGACCCTTCTTCTACTAAATGGTTTCAGCAATTGTTAAATTAAAGTTAACGTTCCTGTCTGCTATACATACTGCTTCTTAGCACCCTAGAGTAATTCGATGAGGCATAAATCTGGATGGTATGGTGGAAACCGTAAAGGATAATATCTGTAATCATTTAAAATTTTGTCTGTCGCAGAAGTTTTATATGTCGATTTGTTTAAATTATACAAATCATACGTTAACATGTCATCTGTTTCTGGTACCTATGTTTCGTTGTGTTAGTTGAATTCCGTTTTATCGAACCCATTAGGACACTTTACAATTTGAACATTGTGGTTAGGAGCATTGTTAATCACTAGTACATTTGTTTCTCCTGTAACCACTTTTATAATTTTCAGTGTTTGTATAATTATGAAAATCACTACTTTTACAGCTCAATTTGAAATGTAAGTATGCATAAGAGCAGGTTTGTGACGTTTTGAGATCGGTCCACATAAACCATCATTTGTGCTATCATTTCTCCACGATTATGCGTATGACAGGATTGAATGAACAGCTTGCTTTCTCTCTTAAGTCGTTTATGCTTCTTAAGAAATAACGTCCTTGCAGCTGGATTTCGGTTTTCTCCATAAGTATTCGGTTGTTCCTAGATTTAACCCACCGAAATCTCATTTTAGTCCAATTAAATGGGCGTTTAAATCGCAGTTTTAGTCAACTTGCTTGAATTTTTGATATAAGTTAGCTTGAGGTACTCGTATACAGGGTGTCTCATACTTAGCTGCCAACCCTGAACAGGCCGATTCTATGATCAAAACTAAGTAAAAAAGTCCATATGAACATGGGTCCGGAAATGCTTCCTAAGGGTACAGGGAGCCATTGAAGAGGGAGGAATGGAAATCATTTTTTTGCAATATCTCTAAATCGCGTTGTGATAAATGAATGGAATTTGGTATNGTCAGAGCTAACAGCCAACTTCGACCACGTTTTTATTTGAACGCTCGTTAGATGGCGCTTACGGTGTCTGGCTCTGGGATTTATCTTGATTTTATTAGGCATTTCATGTAAAACAAAACTATTAGGAGCATTTTTATTAAATGCAAATTCGTTTTACATAATTATACAGAATGTATCAAAGAGACGCAATTAATAAAATTATTGAATTGTAACAATTAAGTTGCCATTGCAAATTGTCAACGTGACAGTCGCCTACTAGATAAATTATAGTTCGATAAAATTTCCACCCTATGCCAATCATCGCGTGTAATTGATTTTAAATAATTTTTTTGTTCAGAAATGGTTCATTTTACGAAAAAATTGCAAGAGACCTTTTTTGTTTAGAAAGACTCAGGCTATCTGTAATGAATATTTAAATTTTAAATGATAAGATATTAATAAGAAAAAAAATTACGTATGAAACAAGTCTTAGGGGTGGTTTTTTCTACCCTTTACAACCGTGGTGGAGAATCAACTAATTGTTTACCGAGTGCCTTCTCGATAGCAGAACAGGTCTACTTAATTTAATTTCTATCAGTTTTCACAAAAATTAACAAAATAATTTCTTACTCATAAGGAAAGCGATTATAGAAAATAATTAACAGTTGTCCTAAGTGTTCCCCTGTTAATCTTCTCCGGCGATCTGATTTCAGAAACGAAAATGACCGTTCACGTTTTAGCAAAGTCAATAACGATAAAAGCTGGAACGCCGGAGTCACCTTTTTCCACGTGCTCCACCTTTCCCGTCCCATAATTAAAAATGTCGGCGGTTTTACACATTGCGGTTAATCATAATTTGACATTTGACCGCAAAATAATTAACGCCTCGTAATTTATCACTTTTACTGACGTAAATACGACAGTACGTCGTTCCCGGAACATTCACACGTCAATAAAATCGCCGTTTGTAATGAACTAATATATGTTTACGTGTTGACGCTTCATATTTTCATGGTTTTAGATGCGACGAAGTCGACAATCCACAGTTAATGACGCCAATCGTTTTTAGATCTTAATAGCGAGCGTCTCAAATCGAATAACATCACGCAGACAGTTTTTTAAACTTGATTTTTGTATTTTTTCCATAAAATTGTTTAAATGTCTCAAAAACGTGTAATGTGTAATTACAATAATTTTATATAGTGATTCCTACAAGAGAATATAACAGGCAAACACAAAAAAAAATCATATACTTTTTAACAGAGTTCGCCTGCATTTTGACCCGCTGAAAGACAATGCAGCCATCAGAAATGCTCGATCACGTCAGGATTTTTGCCTAACCTCAAAAAATAGCTCAAGATCAGGGGAAATCTCGACTTTTTTGTTAAAATAGTCGATATTTTGAAATTACAGTACACGCAGTCGTGCTGATAGGGTTAAAATAAAAACTGTTTGTTCCTGCGCTTTTTTCTGTAAAATTAATTGTGCTGGAGGAGTTACGTATTTTAATAATGCCCAAAATTGGTTACAATGACTCTAACTCCACAAGGAAGCATTTTAGAGAAAAAAGTGTAGGAATAAGAAGTTTTTATTTTAACACATTTATTTTAACACGCTTGTGTAGATACTTTTAAATTGAAACTATTAACTATTTCAACAAAAAATCGAGATTTTCACTGATTTTGCGCTATTTTTTGAATTTAGGGAAAAATCCTGACGTATTGGAGCATTTCTGATGGCTCCATCGTATTCAGCGGGTCAAAATACAGGGGGATATCATATTCTGTTGAAAGACATGAAAAAAAACGCGTAAAAATTGTTCGGAAACATATTCCCCAAGTGGTCCAATTAAATGGGCTTTTAAATTTTGGTCAACTTGCCAGAATTTTTTATATAAGTTAGTTTGAGGTGTATAATAACAATAAGTGATAAGTGACAGTAATCTTTTTTTCAACCCCCGGCCAGGGGTGAAAAGATAAAATGAAATTATCAAAAAGAGTAAGGGCTGGATAAAAAGTTGTAGAGCATAAAATTCTACATAAAAATGGCCTCTTGACTTTTTCTTGTATTATTAAAATTAACAATGTTAGGGTGGCTAGAAGTTAAGGGATGATTTCAGAAATTTAAAAAATCTTAACAAGCTGAAAAATGAATGCATTTTATAATTTTTTTTTCAATCTATTCTAAAAAATGTAAACTATCTTTTCAGAGAAATAGATAGATATATTTTTTAATTTTTAATAAAAAAGTCAACGATTTCACAAAGCGAACATGATTTTTTATCTTTACGCAAAACAAAATTTCGAAAGCAACTTTTCATTATTTTAAATAAGCAATCCAATGGCATAAAAAAAATGAAATTGTTATAACTTTTTTATTAAAAATTAAAAATCATCTATTTCTCTGCAAAGAATGTTTACATTTTTATAAAAAATTATAAAATTCATTTATTTTTCTGATTTTTTAAATTTCTGAAATCATCCCTTAACTTCTAGCCTCCCCAACTCTGTTCATTTTAATAGTACAAGAAAAGTTAATGGACCATTTTTATGTAGAATTTTATGGTCTACAACTTTTATGAGAAACTTTTTTTTCTAGCTGTTACCCCTTTAAAAACCCTTTATTTTATCTTGTTTCACCCCTGATCGGGGGTGAAATAAAAAATTACTATCACTTGTTATTATATACCTCAAACTAACTTATACAGGGTGATTTACAACTTATCCAAAAAAATTTGGGAATAGATGCGGCATAAGAAATGGAGTCAATATTGTAAAAAAATATTTTGCAAAATCCTTATAGTTTCTGAGAAAAAAATGATTGAAGTAATTAAACAGCACATTAAACATCTACATAGCTGGACAACTGTAGTCTCTAGCGTCATTCGCAATACGCGTGGAGAGCCATGTGACTCCTAATACTGAAATCCGTCGTTGCGGTAGTTTTTACCTGTTATCTGTGGTATTTACATCAGTTTTTTAGTAGTTAGTGTCAAAAATGGCTTGCGTGTATAGCAACTCAGAGTTGATGGATATCGTTTTAATTTATGGTGAAGCAAGACAACATTTGT
>NW_019416784.1:232571-255136 GCF_000390285.2 Anoplophora glabripennis
GGTGCTCCAGCTCATTTTTCCATGGCCGTTAGAGAGCATTTACACCAAACTTTTCCACATAGATGGGTAGGAAGGGCCGGACCTGTTTTATGGCCTCCAAGATCGCCTGATCTGAACCCTCTAGATTTCTTTGTTTGGGGATATTTGAAGACATTAGTGTATGGTACTCCTGTAAATAGCCTGGAAGAGCTGCAGCTACGGATTAATCAAAAGTGTCAAGAAATCCAAACCAAGGAGGGTGTTTTCGAAAGAGTTCGAATATCGTTGAGACGAAGATGTCGTGCCTGCTTGGAAATGGACGGAGGGCACTTTGAACATCTTCTGTAACTTTGTTTTTTGTTTGTTAAAAGCTTCCTTTGTCGGTTTATTCCTAATAAAATAAAATGTTTGAAAAACGAATAGTGGTCCATATCTCCGCAACCGTTACTTTGCGGACCCATGTTTATTATGACTTTTCTGCTTATTTTGGTTCATACTATTACCTCCTGAAATATTTTACACTCTTTTTTTAACACCCTGTATAACTGCTTTGTTCTGAAAAGCGAAGACTCTGTTCTTTCATTACGTATCACACATACCTCGAACCCATAAATAATACATATAATTTCCCTCAAATGGCAAACAACAAAAGAAAAGCGTTTGTTTCGTTATTTATGGTAACAGGTATTAGAAATACAGTCGTGCTGGGCGTTTCGGAGCCCGGCGAGAAGGAAACTAGACAGGAAACAAAGACGGCGGCCGTGTTTGATGGGGAATCGGAATTTCCGAGTGCATTTGCCGAAATTAATGTGGAATTTTAAGGACCTCCTTCCTGCTCGTGAGCCAAATTAAGTTAAATGTGGTTCTTCCAGACGTCGGGCACAAAACAGACGCAATTTATGTGCGTTTTTATTTCCGGTATGTGAGAGCAAACGCCGGACCCCCCCTAACCACCTAAACTGGCTGCTGCTTTATGTGACAGAAAGAATAATCTTCGCAGATATAAATTATGGCTTATCTTAAATACACAGCGCTGACTACAGCAGTACATGGTCTGCCGTGATTAATGGCCCATCGATTTCAATAATTCTGGAAGATTAGGACTTCATAAGACGGCAAGGTCGAAGGTGCTAACAAGCTAGAGAATTTTCCTCGGAAATGAACCGAAAGCCAAGAAAGCTTCAGTTATACAATTTCTGCTGATCAGTTGTAACGTTTTATTATTTGTCCGATAAATAATTTTGATTCGATACTCGTCGATTGCAGCAGCATCATTTTCTCCTGACAGAAATAAGGCTCTAACCATATCAATTACTTCTTGGTTCGAATACATGCTTTTCCGTAATATCACATAGAAGCTTGAAATAAATGAAAATAAACTGTACCGTTACTTAGCACTGAAATAAATAACTTTATGAGTTATACATTTAAATATAAGGCACACTAGGCACTTCACAGGTACCTGCGCACCTCTACAGATCCTAAAAACCTTACACTTAACGGCCTCATAGGTCGATTCGCGCAGCATTGGCTAGCCTCCGTTGCAATTCGTAAGCATTCAGATCAAAATCGGATTCTGCTTAAATTTAAACAGTGCAGTGTGTACCGTTGATCATTTGGTTGCCAAAAAAAATAATAATGACGGTAACATAAATTAGGCTCCTTCTGCGATTAAATATTGGCCAATTAAGTGGCTAAACAAGAAAAAAGATTTAAAACATACCGTATTCTGTTTAGAATTGTATAACTGATAGCACCTGTTTTAACTATCCTAAATGCGTCCCTGTCTACTTTATGCAGTATTCGTAGTTCAACTAAACGAGGTCAATGTCAGAGGTCATTGACACTAAAAATAACAACACAATTGTTTTAAAGACTTGACATTATTTTAAAAATATATTAACACCATCAATCAGATTACGTTTTCTAAAAATGCAAAAATAATTATTTTAGAACATAAATACATTTTATTTACAATTAGTAACATAGACCGATCGAAATAACTGATTTAGGGGTAAAAAAAAAGAAAATTGTTACTTGGACTTTTATAAGTGGAAATGGTAAAGGGGATTATAATAAACGAAAAAAAAATAAAAATAAATGCGTGAGGGTTGAAGATTACCTCAAAATTTCCGAGAAAAATGCGAAAAACAGGTTTTTTTTCTTATTTTTCGTTTTTTTATTTCTCATTTCCGCAAAAATAATTTAATTTTGGCGAAAGTATACCTTTCTGTGTCTTAAATAACCATAAATTTTAGATAAAAAAATCAAGAAGTTTCTGAGCTATTCATTTTTTCCGGCCTGAAACACTTTTTTTTTTCAAAGAAAAATTCTACTTAGAAAAATCATCGTTTTGAGTTCTGCCGGTGATAATTTTTTTCGTTTTGACATATACTTTTTGGTGAAATAAAAAAATCTGTAATCACAGTTCAAAAACATGCTCAAAAATGTAAAAAATATAATAAATGACGCAACATTGAATTTTTCAGTAATTGTTGATAATTAAATTAAATTTTAAAAAAATTCAAAAACTGATTGTACCCAATATTCGGAAAAAATACAAAAAAAACTGTCTCATTTTTGACCCAAAACTTTATTTTTGTATAGTATTGCCATAAACATAAGTCGAATAATTAATAAATAAAATAAACAATAATTTTTTTCCGTAGGATTGATTAGAATACTTAATTTTTTTAAATTTTGATGAATTCTTACAGATACAATGTGTCCAAGATAAGGATGGTATAGGATAACATCAGGATCTAGGAAACGGTAAGAGATACGGGGTGGCTCAGATTAGAAAAAGTTGATTTGTTTTATACCTAGCAATATGTCGTTTAAAAAGTTTAAAATTCCGGGTAGTTCCGGAGATATCCGGAAAAACCCGAAATCTTGCAAAATCGTTTTACTTTTTTCTGGCTTAGGTTAATCCTTAGGTTAATTAAATACGTCGCTGCTAATTTTATGACAAAATCTAAAGTAATTTTTAATTATGAATTAGATGATACTACTATTGTAATCGGTTAAAAAAGTTTTTAGCTTGTTTTAGCTATCATTTAAAATTTTTCCTGACTGCGGCTCTGAACGCTTTCAAAATATCTATTTTTCGACCCCTGTCGGTCGGAGGACAGACTTTTTTTAAAAAATTCGTGAAAAAATGTCAACATTCGAATGGCACTATCGACATTTTGATACCAATGGAAATCAAAAAGTTCATCAAAGTTTTATGGCCCCGAAAATAAAATCGATTTTTCGATATTTAAAATGGATTTGAGGCTCGCGCAATATTTGCACATAATAGTGTAATTATTAAAGAGAATTTTAAGCCCAACCCCGTTNCAAATTAATTATTATCAAGTTAATTAAAATAATTTTTTTTTTATTTTTTTATTTTTTTTTATTTATTATATATTTATTTTATAATTATTATTATTTTTATTATTTTTTTTTATTTATTATATATTTATTTTATAAAAATTAATAAAAAATTATTAATTTGCAAAAGTTTTTTAAAAAATTGTATACTTTTAGTATAATCAAAAATTAACTTTGTAGCCTTGTTATGACCTGAAGATGAGGTGCAAAGTGTAGACCTCGAAACTAGTCGTCTTAATAAAAAGATTGTGAGATTATTAAGTCTTTACTCTTTCCCGAGAATTATAAATATGGACTCACACTTATCTATTTCAAATTTAATTAATTCCTATATTTTCGCATACATGGACCCAAATAACTACACTGGTGCTACGCCAGAGGCTATATCTATGTACAATAGACCAATAGCAGTATTTACTATCGTCATGAATGATGCTTGAGTTTCTAACTTGCAAATACTCGTTAACGTGAAGTTCTAACTTGCAGACGTTGCAAAGTCTGAGTTACTTTTGTGTTCCAAGAAACACCCGGTATACGAACTAAAACAATGTGTCTAGCTCTTCAGACTGCCTATTATTAGGTCCCTAGTACTCCAACGTAAATACTGCTACATGACAACTGGTAAACATGTTTTGAGTGGACAATAAACGCTTTGTTTCCTCGTATTATCGTTCTACGTAGCGTCGGAAATCAATACGTTTCAATTTGAGTTGTTTCAAACTCCCACTCAGTTACACATACGTATCGATATCATGTAGATACTTGTAAATATGTTACACAAAATTCCCCATTTGAAATATTTTTATGAAAACATAAAAACATTTCAAATGGGGAATTTTGTGTTTTGAGATTCGATACCTTATTTGAGAAAATTGTTTCCTTTTTATCCATTGTTTTGCCTTAAGAACTTCAATATCGACGTATCCGTATGTCTGAAATATTTCTTTCCAGATTTGGATATGTATTTCGATTAGGTTTATACTAGGGGTATATTTTAAATTGGCGTTTTTCGTCAGTGGTTAGCAAGTTATTTGTAATTATTAAAATTTGTAAACCGCATTAAGAAGATGTGCAGCAAAATATTTTTGGAGGCCACACTGAAAGAAATAGGCTTATTAAACTGTTTCTCTAAAACAACATGTATAACGGATATTAATACTTCCATAATAAATATACAACTTTCATTAAAAAAATATTATTCTTTTTCATAATGATTGTTTTCGTTTTTAACTTGTAAAATACGTCTTATAATAGTTAAGTGGTCGTCACCTCTCGTTGTATAATCGGCTGGGATCGTAAAATTTCCGGCAGTGTATCGACTATCACGCTTCTTCTAGTTGGATGAGTTCATAAACAGTAGAGACATATGTTTTGTGGGATATGTGATCATACCGCGTTGTGTGAAGTGGAAAATTATGCAAGTTGTACTTAACTGTTGTATGGTTTGTAATTGTTTTGTTTTTTTATATTTAATCTTGCCTAAATGTTAAAAATTATTATCTTATATGTCTTATTAGAAACCGCTGATGTTAAGCTCTACATATGATGAAGGAACGGAAGGCTAACGATGAAAAAGAAGAGCATTGGTTAAAGTCGATTTAAAGTCGATCAACCAGAGGTAATAGAAGAAAAGAAAGTCAACGTTTCAGGAGATACTTCATTCTTAGGATGGAATAATTATAATACAAATTCCCATGTAATGTAATGTAAGCATGATTGTAACCGAATCCAATGGAATTCGGCAAAACAAAATGAGTAAAATTGCATGTTTGCATATTGCCTTTATGGTGGGAAATAGTTTGCAAAACAAGAAATTATAATTTAGCAGCCAAGAGGGGCACTAGTGGACCACAACTTGGGAATTTATGGATCTTCGGAAAATGTACTATTCCTCAAATTTTCAAGTACATTGATCCATGAAATTAGCTCTGTCTTTGTCGCAAAATTTAAAATTGTTATGTAAGTAACAAATAAGTTATTTTTAAGTATTTGTAAGTCAAAAGTTAATATTTGTACGGAGATACCTGAATATGGCAACTAAACACAGGAATACACATTTCTACTAACATCATAAAAATGTAGGTAATATTCAAAGGACTTACTGAGTTCTAGAAAAAGATTGTTTAGCTTACAATTCTTCTTACAAATCGTTTACAATCATAATTTATAGCTTACAAATTGAGAAGAGTATTTCTGCTTAAATTTCATATAAATTTTCTTCATTATACATCTTCATGAAATACTTATAAATTCTGATTTATGATTTAAAAATCTTACAAATATTATATTACTTAGAAGCACAAATAATTTGAAATTTATCTCAAACGCAACTTCGGGAAGTTGGCCTTCATTTTTTTTAGTATCGATAATCTCCTCGACCAGTGAAATTTTGCTTTACTTACAAATAACTTACTAATTATTTATGAAAGTAAAAAAGTTTCGAATTTCAACAAATGTGAAGCTTCGAGCAGCTGCACTGAAAGTAGTGCATTTTATTCTTTATTAGAATTCTAAATGCCATCTTAAGAACCTTGTATATGTAACAGATAAACAGGTGAATATTAGATATTAATTTTTTTCTAAAATCCTTATAGTTTCCGAGAAAAAAATTATTAAAGTTGTAGTATCTTCAACCTTTACATCGCTGGCGGTAGTTGTACGCTGTGCCCAATGCGCTCTCTCTCGATGTGGTCTTAGGCGACTCCGAATACCGAAATCCGATGATAGTATTTACATTTTTGCGATAGTGTTTACATGAGTTTTTCAATGGTTTACACGTATAGCAACTCGGAAGTTGATGGATATCGTTTTAATTTATGGTGACGCAAGGCAACATTTGTGTTAGTTTATAGAAACCGGGTAAGACGGGCCCAATTGTGTTTACATGTAAATGGACAAAAATTTTGAACAGTTGCTGTCACATCAGGTATGTCAAATTATTTTATTAATTAAACCCACAAATTAATTTTTATTAATTAATACCTAAAATTTTATTTATTTCTTTCCTTGGGAAAGAAATTCTTCTTTATTACATTTTAAACGAACTGTCCTTCTGATTTTTTTGTACAAAGTTGTATTTGTAAGAGTCCCCGTACATTTAAAATTTTTTTCACTCTGTAGAGATGCCGCCCAAGCAGTCCTTGGTCTTAATGTTCACTAAACTCAAATATTCACCACGCTCGTTTAGTCGATATTACCCCCCTCCCCCCTATTATGTACCACCTGTCAAATTACCGTATATCCGACTAAACATTTGGCGACCGCAAAAAGGCGTGTTCGAATCAGTATTCGCTCCGAGTAAAATGAATTCCCGACATAATAAATGAACTGCTCCCCCTGCAAAGGCCATTTTTCCTGCGGAACATATTCGTAACATCTCGTTATGCAGGGGCCATTACAATGAGGCGCGGTTATAAAACATTTTATTTGGGGGACCGTTCTTGTTAAGTCCGCCATTTCGGATAAAGCCGTATTTTTATCATGGCCGTAACGTTTTATTTCTCCCTTTTTAACTTTACTTGAAAATCACATAAGTATATTACGACCTGGGCCCTCCTGTCTCGCTTCGGTCGTTTCTGTGCTCTTCCGGGGTCAGCACTTTTTATATTGCATTAGCTGCAAATTGTGCCGTTATAAAATAACCGGCTAAAAGTTATGGACGTTCAAGGAGTTTGTTTTTTTTTTTTCATGCTTCCGTATTGTGTCCCTCTTGACACTGTAATAGCGTAAAAATTTGTTATTTTTTTGTTCTTTTTCGATTTGATTCAAACTATTTTCAAAAGATAGATGTCACTAGGTCCATTTATCACAACAAATTCATTTAAAATTACATATATTTTGTTATTAGCTTTTGAATTTTTTACTCTATTGTGAACAAATTCTTTTAAATAATTGTATCAAAATTACAATACAATGAAAACTATTAAATAATGCAATCATCCGATGAAATATCGTGTATTCTTGTCGTTCTATTATCACCCTTTCAAGAGTCATGTTACCTATCAAGGGGCATGCTGTGTATCAATTATTTTGGTTACCCTCATGTTCTTACAAATGGTTTAGATTAAACAAGACTGCGACATGTCTATCGATGTTAGTTGTACCAAGTTACAATTGACATTAACTGATTTACTTTGAATTCAAAACATTAGAACACTGTCCAAGTGAACAAATACAATTGCAATAATTTAAAACGTGTTTCATGTAGAAACAAAGTTTCAAATTGATTTAATGTGTCGCGAGTTATGTCACCTGATGCATGACATCATAGTGGTTATTGTAAGACGGTCATCCGATGCAAACCCAGCATCTTCACTGTTATATATATGATAAAATCTCTAATTCCATGTTCATATTTGCTTGCTTTCTGTAACACTAATGTTCCGCTGGTGAATAAATTGTTTTCATTCAAAAAAAAATGTCTTACTCGCGTGATGCTTTATGAAGTACTCGAAAGCTGATTAAACACAAGCTAATTAGTTANAATCTATAATAATAATTGTAACAATTTTATCTTAGAGAAATATACGCCCCTGAGCGTAAGACAATGAAGGCTAAACATATACAGAATTACTAACATGAAACATCTATGTTTTTCGAACAACGTAACCATGAAGTTAGATATGAAACAAAGAAGTCGTTATTGTAATGTCTGGCAATCAGGACAATACATATATTTTTAACATGAAATAAATAATGGGCAAACTTTAAGTATAATTATAACAATTTTACCTTGGAAAAATATACGCCGTTGAGCATAAAGCAATGGAAACTAAACTTACAAAGAATTATTATCATGAAACATCTATAATCATCACAATCATAAGATCACATAGAACAATTCACAACAAAGTACTTAAAGAATATTACCTGCTAACTAATAACACTTTAAACAATTAACTTTTCACTACTTTGACACACTGCCCGCCGATCGTCTTACTATCGATCTCCACACTGTTCGCACTTCAACTGCCTATCTTCGACTAACTAGGCTTCCTTCCAGAATTTCCTACCTAAGTGCCTGTTTTTTGTGCTTCCTTCTATCGACCGTTAATATTTCTTTTTCATTGTTATACAACACCTATGCATCAGGTGACGTCGAAGTTGATAAGATAAGTACGGTTTTGCACAATAGTTTCCGAGAAAAAAATTATTAAAGTTGTAGTATCTTCAACCTTTACAATGCGCTCTCTCTCGATGTGGTCTTAGGCGACTCCGAATACTGAAATCCGTTGATAGTATTTACATTTTTGCGATAGTGTTTACATGAGTTTTTCAATGGTTTACATGTATAGCAACTCGGAAGTTGATGGATATTGTTTTAATTTATGGTGATGCAAGGCAACATTTGTGTTAGTTTATAGAAACCGGGTAAGTCGGGCCCAATTGTGTTTACACGTAGATGGACAAACATTTTGAATAGTTGATGTCACATCAGGTATGTCAAATTATTTTATTAATTAAACCCACAAATTAATTTTTATTAATTAATACCTAAAATTTTATTTATTTCTTTCCTTGGGAAAGAAATTCTTCTTTATTACATTTTAAACGAACTGTCCTTCTGATTTTTTTGTACAAAGTTGTATTTGTAAGAGTCCCCGTACATTTAAAATTTTTTTCACTCTGTAGAGATGCCGCCCAAGCAGTCCTTGGTCTTAATGTTCACTAAACTCAAATATTCACCACGCTCGTTTAGTCGATATTACCCCCCTCCCCCCTATTATGTACCACCTGTCAAATTACCGTATATCCGACTAAACATTTGGCGACCGCAAAAAGGCGTGTTCGAATCAGTATTCGCTCCGAGTAAAATGAATTCCCGACATAATAAATGAACTGCTCCCCCTGCAAAGGCCATTTTTCCTGCGGAACATATTCGTAACATCTCGTTATGCAGGGGCCATTACAATGAGGCGCGGTTATAAAACATTTTATTTGGGGGACCGTTCTTGTTAAGTCCGCCATTTCGGATAAAGCCGTATTTTTATCATGGCCGTAACGTTTTATTTCTCCCTTTTTAACTTTACTTGAAAATCACATAAGTATATTACGACCTGGGCCCTCCTGTCTCGCTTCGGTCGTTTCTGTGCTCTTCCGGGGTCAGCACTTTTTATATTGCATTAGCTGCAAATTGTGCCGTTATAAAATAACCGGCTAAAAGTTATGGACGTTCAAGGAGTTTGTTTTTTTTTTTTCATGCTTCCGTATTGTGTCCCTCTTGACACTGTAATAGCGTAAAAATTTGTTATTTTTTTGTTCTTTTTCGATTTGATTCAAACTATTTTCAAAAGATAGATGTCACTAGGTCCATTTATCACAACAAATTCATTTAAAATTACATATATTTTGTTATTAGCTTTTGAATTTTTTACTCTATTGTGAACAAATTCTTTTAAATAATTGTATCAAAATTACAATACAATGAAAACTATTAAATAATGCAATCATCCGATGAAATATCGTGTATTCTTGTCGTTCTATTATCACCCTTTCAAGAGTCATGTTACCTATCAAGGGGCATGCTGTGTATCAATTATTTTGGTTACCCTCATGTTCTTACAAATGGTTTAGATTAAACAAGACTGCGACATGTCTATCGATGTTAGTTGTACCAAGTTACAATTGACATTAACTGATTTACTTTGAATTCAAAACATTAGAACACTGTCCAAGTGAACAAATACAATTGCAATAATTTAAAACGTGTTTCATGTAGAAACAAAGTTTCAAATTGATTTAATGTGTCGCGAGTTATGTCACCTGATGCATGACATCATAGTGGTTATTGTAAGGCGGTCATCCGATGCAAACCCAGCATCTTCACTGTTATATGGGTATATGACAAAATNATGCTGTGTATCAATTATTTTGGTTACCCTCATGTTCTTACAAATGGTTTAGATTAAACAAGACTGCGACATGTCTATCGATGTTAGTTGTACCAAGTTACAATTGACATTAACTGATTTACTTTGAATTCAAAACATTAGAACACTGTCCAAGTGAACAAATACAATTGCAATAATTTAAAACGTGTTTCATGTAGAAACAAAGTTTCAAATTGATTTAATGTGTCGCGAGTTATGTCACCTGATGCATGACATCATAGTGGTTATTGTAAGACGGTCATCCGATGCAAACCCAGCATCTTCACTGTTATATGGGTATATGACAAAATCTCTAATTCTATGTTCATATTTGCTTGCTTTCTGTAACACTAATGTTCCGCTGGTGAATAAATTGTTTTCATTCAAAAAAAATAAAAATGTCTTACTCAAAGGGGAATATCTACCTTGCGTGATGCTTTATGAAGTACTCGAAAGCTGATTAAACACAAGCTAATTAGTTATAATTCACAAAAGGACAAACAACTAATTAATTATGCTCAACACTCTATAGCAACAAAACTGCTTTTTATTTTCTTCTGATTAGTTATGTAGTTAACAAAAACAGTTTCTTCACACTTACTTTAGAGTTACAGTTACTATATTTTTAGATACATACAGGGTGTTTATGAATTTACGTCAAATGTTTTTGCAACATGTCCGTTCTGCCAAAATGAGGTAAATACCCGAATTTTGAAATCTGACTTACCTCAACATTGCAAGAAGCCACTTTTTGAGAACTGCTGATTTTCATAGAATATGTTCCATGTACCCACCATTTGCTTGCACACAAGCTTCAGCGCGACGTATCCAATTCGCTCGCACGCGTTGCAACTGAAACATGCTTCATCTGTAACAAGTATTTGCGCTATAAATTGAGGATTTCTTGCATGTTCCTGAAGCAACCATTCGCAAAAACCTCTTCGTAGTGGAAAAGCCTCAGGAGTAAACGCTTGAACACATTGAATATGAAATTAGCTTTTTGTTGATTATATTACTTACTTTTTGCAGCCTGTTACAATTACGTCTCGACGAGTTACAATAAATTAACACTGTAATTTGTAATAATAACAGCACTGGTTAAGATTAATGATTTTGGAGCAAGTTTTTTTTTCATTTCATTAATTCAGGACCAAAGTTAGATATGGTAAACGTATATTGATAAAATTGTAACGATATTAACTTTACTTCTCGAATGAGAGTTTAATTAATGCGTGGGAACTTAAAAATGTTGTACCTACTGTAGTATAACAACCCCGGGTTCGATAGAAAAAAAAAATATAAACGTAGTTGTGGCCAAAAATATGTGATCGTCATAAGGAATACTTACGTTGTATACATCTATTTTTTAATTATTGACCGGAAGCCGCTGGCTACTAACTTTAAAGAGGGGAAGTATGGTTTAATTTTATAAAACAAAAGCAGAGTAAATACACCTAACTTTATTATTTACGTACAACAGTCTTCAAATCAAACATGTGACAAATAGAAAGAACAACAAAAACATTAACAACCATTTAACATAAAATGAGAGCGCCAGGCTCACCTAGAGCTCCTGTGGGGAAAGAGCATGGCAGAGAAACCCACGATCGTTGCTCTAACTACCCAAATATAAATACAAAACAACTGATAAAAAAAGGCATACATTAAGATCATTTGCTAATGATAAATAACACCCGACTTATTTAATTTCTCACTAAATGTCATCTCACTCAAATTAGACATACACACTTTCAAGTAAAACTGAAGAGGTTTGGTGTTAGTTAGTCGACAGGGCCGGAAGGTACTGGAGTCCGATACGGGAGGCAATCCAGCTGTGAGTTGAGATTTCGGAAGATCTGTTTTAGCAATTCTTTTTTTGTATTTAATTATTCTTTTTTTTTCAGATTCGTGCCTCAAGGGCGAAAATGTTAGTAAATTCAACAAGGCTCGTATAGGCGTATGACATAAAGTGAGCGCAAACGCTTTATTAGTTTTTCGAACAAAGTAATCATGATAAAGCAAGTTAAATGTGAAACAAAGGAGTTGTTATTGCAATATCCGGGCAGTCACGACAATATATATATATTTTTTAACATGTAATAAATAATGAGCAATCGTTAATAATAATTGTAACAATTTTACCTTAGAGAAATATATGCCCTTCAGCATAAAGCAATGGAGGCTAAACTTACAGAGAAGAATTGTTATCATTAAACATCTATAATCATCACAATCATAAGATTACATAGAACAATTTACAACAAAGTACTTAGAGAATATTTATCTGCTAATTAATACCGGTTACACACTTTAATTTTTCACTACTTATATCACCGTACACCGATCGTCTTACTTTTCACTCTGCGCTGTTCTCACCTCAACTATCTAGGCTTCCTTCCAGAATTCCCCACCTAAGCGTTTGTTTTTGCGCTTCCTTCTACCAACTGTCAATATTACGTTTTCATTATTGTACAACACCCAGTAACAGGTGACGTTGAAGTTGATACGATAAGTATGGTTTTGCACACTACCTACGTTTAGAGAATGAATTTTGGACACTTACCGTACATCGCTCACGAAGAATATAATCCAAGTGCTGGTTGTACAGGGTGTTCCGCTCCCACTCGATGGACACTCAGTTTGGAAGAGCAAGAAAACACCAAAACTTCGAGGAAAGTTTTTAATAACATTAAAAACAAAACAATAGTAAGTCTATACTAGATGCCCAACACATGGCCCCGACGATCTAAGTCTACTTGTTCAAAATCATTGCTAAATTTCATGAGGCCTTCTTCGAAGGACTGCGATGGTCGAGCTTTACAAATTTATTACTCCCGGTAACAAGTGAACCAGTTTCTCAAGGACTTTATGGCGACGCTAAACCTACTTGAAGACCCGTAACTTTTCAATAATTATTGTTGACCGAGTTGGACCATCCGTTCCAAGAACTAACAAATAATATCACTAGTCCCGGCTTTTGTTACAAAATTTATAGGAAATACTTCAAACTTTTTAATTTTTAAGACGATTAATATAGTTTTTGATACCAGTATCATCTAATTCTAATAGTACGCATATTTTTTCACATGCCTGTGCTCGGATTGTGATCACAACATTAAGTAAATGTTTTCCGAAGGACTGGGAAAACAAGTGCTCGATATATTTACCTCATATTTTCCGGCGCATGTAAATATTTCGAATCGACCGAAATAATCCGGTTGGAGCGTGGAAAAATTGCAGCTCTAATTGTAATTCCTCTGACGACGTCGCTTTCTGATCTCATTTAGTTTCTCGGGTGCTCCTCTTAAGATTCAGAACGTCGCAGCATCAGCAGAAAAAACGGGCCACCCAGTGAATTACTACGCAAAGAGAAATAAATAACCGGCGTAAGGCCCGGCCGATTATTTGATTATTTTTTTTTTTCGTTTGCAAGGGGCGCTACTAATTATCGGAGACTTCCAGCTGCCGCGTCGGCTGCTTCGCTTCCGTATTATTTACCGCGTGAATATGGAAATCTGGCCTTATCGGAGGCGCAACGTGTTGGGCGCGGTGTGTACCGCTCGAATTTTTACCGTCGGTTTGAAAAAATACGTCGCTCGACTGCTGTAGATCACCCGGAGCGTTTGTTTTAAAATTTGAAATTATTCCCGGCTAATGCAGTGCAATATTTCATAGAGGCCGCTCGGCAAATACATAACCGGGATAATTTATTTATGGAGGCGCTCGAACGTTTTTTTTTTAACATTTTTGGGGCAATTTATGGTGCCTTCTAAATTATTTACACAATATTTTTTCGCAGTTAGAAAAATTTAAAGGTCAAATATTAAATAATTCTCATTAATACTTGGCTATTTTCAAGCATAACGGATTACGACGAATAACTGGTCGAAATGTTAAAAACTGTATTTTCTATAACATAGAGGGCATTGCAGTGAAATATACTGGGTGGCCCAATTAAGATAGTCCACCTAAAATATTTTCAATGCAACAGGTTTTTCTGGAAACCCTGAAACAGGTCGATTTTACTTTCAATTGGGACATATTTTGATCATTTTAAAGGTATTTCAATTCTCTTCACAAACATGCTGAAATTTTTTTGGTCTGCCTTAAAATTAATGTAAAAAACCTGTTGGAAGTGTCGATGAAATAAATCGAAAAAAAAAGTTTTTTGTTTTTAAATGACCCCATAAGAAAATGAAAATGAAACCCCTTGCACCTTGAAACCTGTTGCACTGAAAATATTTCAGGTGAACTGTTTTAATTGGGCCACCCTGTATGTAAAGAGTGCAATATTATTACCAGCTATTTTATATTTTAAAATTTCTAGCTTTGATTATTATTTTCGCAATTGATACCGCAAATGTGTTCACTTTAGAGGTACATGTTTTTCATAGATTGATGTCATAGACAAATCTCAGATAAACACAACAATGTCATAAAGAATATTATAAATTAACATCATCAAAACAGTCAAGTTACCGAGGAATATGACTGGTAATATCTGGAAACATCTTGAAAGTTTCCAGGGAAAGCAAACATTTGCGGTTTGCGAGAGAATTTAATTAGACATTGAACTCTGACATTTCGCTTCCCTGTCGCTAAGCCGATTTAACTTCCGTTTGGCCAATTTTAACAAAAAAATATTTAATATATCGTGCCTATACTTTGAAGCATTTGCCTTTAATGAACTAATTTAATAATTAAATCATAAGCACCTTAAATATCTTAATTAACAATGATATGGCCTTAGAAGCCCATTTCATCATTTTCTAAATATAACTTCTACACCTTTTACCTTGACAACGGTTGGAATCTTACACAAAACATTTTCAAATATAGGTAATTCGACATTTATATTTCATTGGAGCCTCAACACTCCCATTTACAGACAATTGTAACCGAGCGTTCATTTAAATAGGAAATAGAGAAAATGTGAACCAGCGCTACCTGCAATGGCATTTTGCCAGTTACAAACGTGTCAATACAGAAGGAAATTACATGAATATGAAACTGCTATTTGCCCTCTAAGGACTGTTAGATATATTCAGAATCACATATTGTATCACAATTGCACGAAATTAGATCAGAAAAATATAAAAGGCTGTTCCAGATACATGATTACATAAAGACGCTACACATTATGGAATAAATTGCCTAAATTTTGTATGCAATATGATGGAACGCTGCATTCGTACTCAAGCTTTCGGTGAAATCTACTCTATCCATTGAAACGGCTCGGCTGGCAATTTGATCCTACCTTATGGAAACTGCCTTGTTTGGTAGACCTGCCTGATACCTTTGTAGTAGAGATAGGTTCTAGCACTAATACCTTTTCACCACAGTTCTGAATTAGAACGACTAGTATATCGTCTATTGAGCTACAGTGTGTTTATATTTTTTAACTTCCTTTTGATTCACCGAATACTCATAATATAGTTCTAGGTAAAGAGCTGAAGCTTATAAAGAAATAAATATAAAAATAAGTAAAATCAAATAAATGGGACAGACCAGACTGTATATGAAATGTAGTGTCCGCTACACTGTAAAAAAAATCACTCAATTTCATTCAATTTTGCTCAATATTGTATCAATTTCTCTCCACACCCGATTGAGTAAAATATTCACTCTATTAATATGAGTACAACTAAAATTCTATGAATAAAACTATTGCAATAGGAGTGAGTGAATTTTACTCAAATCCGCGTTTCTTCAGAACAGGCCTTATCCGGGGGCGGCGGATCTCAGCTGACGGGTCTCAGCTAGGACAGGAAGAGGCCCCCGCGAAGTGAATTAATTTCAACACTGTATATCCTAATTAATCATTTATGAGTGATTTATTTTTGCACTCAACATTTAATTAATTAAAAATCAAGTCTGAGTAAAAAATGACTCAATAACATATTAGAGAAAAAGTCAACTCTAAATTGGTTTTATATACTCGGAATAGCGAATAAAGTCAAAAGTCGCTCAATTGATAGTAAAACTCACTCAATTCTGATGCAATAGTTTCACTCATTTGTACTCATACTGATACGAGTATATTGAAAATTTCACTTAATCGAATGTGGACTGATACATTTTTGAGTAAAATTGAGTGAAATTTAGTGATTTTTTTTACAGTCGGAATAGACAAAACATTAGTTTATCTGGAGAAGTTATTTAACAGGTAGCTATACATATTTGACTGCAAATACTCAGATTTAGTTCAAATATTATCACAAATAAATAAAATTATCAAAATGCTCAATATTGAGTGAAAATTCAGTCACACCGATTTTTTACAATGTATGAAGCATTTTTGTCTTTCGGTGGCAAGGAATTGCAAGACTCGAAAAATAGGTAAGAAGTTTATCGTCCGGAGCAGTTTGATTTCATCGTCTGTAGCTTGTCAAATGTCTGTTGTCTGTTCTCTATGACTCTCGGCGGTTATTTGTGGAGTAATTTCTCTAAAACTTGCGTGAAAGCATTGACCTTCCTGTGCTTTGCTCGCTTGGCTTTTCGATTGTTTCTGGCTATCACTGATTGTTGTTCATCGTGCCAGAGAACTGTGGAATTCTACTGTTTAAATAACTTTAAGTTGGAAATTCGAAAAAGTGGTAATTTTTTATAGTGTGCTGCCACTGTGTTACTCTGATCTCTATAACACTTCAATGTTGCTTGTACGGCGATTTCTAGAACTTTTCAGACTTCTAAAATACTGGATATCTCCTGAAATTGGAGGTGTTCCAACATCCAAAATTAGCTCCATTAAATTTCAATGGAGATTTCAAAAGCTGGCTAATGGTAATACGGCAGTTGCACCAAAAAGCTTTTTTATGAAAATCATCCACAAGCTTAAGTACAGACACAAAGCATGCCATGACAGCATGCGGACTATTATAACGTTCCTATCATTTAATGACTCTCTTGTAAAAGAAGTGCACCAAACACTTTTTTACAGAAGTATATTTGCTTCAATAATAATCTTGGAAAGAGTCACGTAAAAGTTAAGTTAAAGAATCTAATAAATGGCCTCCACATTGCAATGCAAATGTGTGCTCAAAGAAGTAATAAAGAAACTCAGTCACAAACAAAAAAACCTCAACCCGTGTCGTGTTGTTCACCAGCTGCCGAATCCTGTAAACTATTCGTAAATATTCACGCGACCGATGGCACGAAATCATCATAAATCTTATCGGGAAAAACTCGTGACACGGCAACACAATACCAGGGAACGATATATTAAGTTATCCGCAAGTGGCAGTGCGAAATTCATAATAAATCGATAATCCCCGACAAGAGATAAAAATTAACTCAATAATGTATTCTTACATCTCCCAGACAAGAAAGCGGATACAAATATGATTAGGCCGGGGAAAATTGATATCGACAGGCCGTGGAAGAGCAAGAAGGGATATAATTGACAAAAGTCAACCCTTGTCATACATAAATTACAATAAATCTACCTCTCGGGGTCGGAATATACACAGGATTTTATATCTGCTGGGAAAAATGGAACGTAACGTATCTCATATGGGAGGGTGAAATATATTGCTATAGTTTTTACATTCACCTTGGTAAGTTATATTAGATATGCCTACCACACTTGGAACGTACAAAAGTTTATATAACATCTCTTTTTAGATAGAGAAAGAGCAGGGCCCGACGTTATTATAAATCTGATTCTTAAAAAGCACGAAGGGTATCTATTATTGATAGAAGGAAAATTAAAGACGTATTACTTAAATGTCAACAGTAAAAGAAGGGCAGGTTAACGCCCAATAGGGTTTCTGGTCGAGACTTCTCGAAGCGAGAATTCCCGGGAAATCTGGCCTTACTCGAGACGAGAAAAAAGTGTCGAGAAATCGGAAAATCGAGAAATTTAAAAATCACGCGCGTCTTATGTTCTTGATTGGAGTTCGTTTCGTTCATGCGTTCAATTCAGACGACACTAATTGTAATAAGATTTCGCAATGTTGCCAATATAAATCGAACTAGAATTTAGTTGCTTACCAAATTTTATTGTTTAAATTTAGTTGGTATCAATTGAGTTTCACGAGTTTCTGATGGAGGTAAAATAACCTCACTTTAAATAAAGTTCGTTTGTTTATTTTTTAATAGTTTATGGATTATAGAAAACTTAAGGAAAGTGCCATTCGTTCACATTTTTATTTGTTTTGTTTTTTTTTATAGCTACATTGATTATAATTAAAGCGTCTCCGACTTACATATCATTCATTTTTTATCATCAAATGAATTGTTTTTTTTTTGTTTCCACATTTTACTATATGTATATTTTGAATGTAAGACAAACATAAAAATATTGTTTATATATTTTCTTAATTTCCGCGTCTACACTCTACGTCTTGAGTACCTTGATTTATATTTTGTATAATTTTTACCAAATGTTATTGCTTTTGTTTACATACATTGGCTTTTCTGTTACCATCAGAAAAATTCATTAGTAAACATTTTGTATAGCAATAAGTCTAGAATTTCTGTAAATGAATCTAAATAAAAATCTACCTATTATAAGTCTTTTAATTTGCATTTGATATTACACTTTTCCTAAAAAAAATGCAGCGGTGTTATCAGCCAGGGGTTGATTGTTGATTGTTCTGAAATCATTGTCAAACTGCAACTACTGATCCTTCTGATCTATTCATCTGCACTGCCCTCTCATTTTTTCTTCATCGACCTTTTAATTCATGATACCGCACAATTGTTGTTTTGCCTAAGTACATTAACATTTTTAGGTATATATTAAGATAATCATTAAGGAATATTGCCACGGCAAAAAAATATACCTTGTGTATTTTTTCTAACCTAAAAAAATATTTTGGTGTTGATTGAAATATTCTCTCAATATTTCAGTCAACGTTTTTAGTTTTTAATACTTATTGCACCAATTCCCTTACCTTTAATAAACCTATTTAGCAAAATAAGCTAAACAATATAATACTATTATAATTTGGTAAAAGTTAGTAGTTTAGCAGATGCCTTTTTGTGGTTTTAAAATTAGTATTTGTGGAAACTAAGATCGTGATATACAATTAATTTTACGTTACATTTACATAAAAAAACAAGAAAAAGCACCACAAAATTTTACGCTTAATTTACTATTATTGGGTGTCGTTATGCATTAATTTTATTACTTTAGTATTATTTTATTTAATGAGTGAAACTGACTTTGGTAAGTAACTAGATTTGTTAAGTTGGCAACGCTGCGAAGTCTTGTTGCAATTAGTGTCGTCTGTTCAATTCGTTTCTCGACAAATAACTGAGCGGTTAAAGTGGTTTCTCGACTAGCTCATGATTTATTTATTTTAAGTTTTTAAGGCTTTAGTTTACTTTGACGATCCTTATTTTTTTAATGTACCTTGTTATAAGTCTGTGTAGAAACTTTATTATAAGCAGATACCTAATGTTGATGTTGATTCTGAAAATATTTAGTTCCTGTTCCTTTAGTTGATTATTTTATTTTTGATTTGTTAATTAAGAGATTGTGATTATAAGTGATAAATTAATAGGAAGAACGCTTCTGTATTTTTAAATTAAACCTTCTTTTTTTAAGATTTCTTCGGTTAAATTCCTTATTTACTATTTGATTAATTAAAAGACTGCATGATTAATGATTATTAATAATTATTGGAAGAAAGCTACGATTCAAAAACATTGAAATAAACATAAATATAATGAAAGTGTTTAAAAAAAACAAGTTAAAGGTTTTTAAGAAGAAGATACTCAAAGTTTAATTTAGTTTTATTAGTAGAAGTAGAAACATATAAGTAATTAATAAAAATACTGAATAAATAATAAATGTTAATGATGATTGTTAANTTTTTTAATGTGATATTTCAAGAGATATATCGCTCTTCATCGGCAGAGACTAGGTATTAAATCCTCTGTGGTGTTCTGGTGCATCAAGGCCTGCGTCGTTCCAGTCCCTGATTTTTTGCGGAGGAGTCGTTTTCAAATTCTACTTAGTCCTAATCCCTCATTTCTATCCTGAGTTGCTGACTTCTCTGCGTTGTTATTCTTCAAGTAACACTTATGCTCTTTTAACTTCTTATAAAAGTGTCTTCCCAGTTGTCTGATGTATACTTTTCTATGTGAACACGTATACACCCAAGCTGGGAAATAGCCTTGGGAAAAGTTGTCCCTACAATCTTGAGGTGTTGTAGGTCGTGTTAACATTGTGTTTTCCTAAAATAAGGCCATCCTTGTACATGGGGCAGATAGGTCGCTGCTAGATATTTCTGTTTCGTTATCCTTCCGATGACTCTTTCAATATTCCCGTTCGAGTGTCCATTTGCTGTAATAGTAGATAGTAGGTACTGTTGTTCTTCTAAATTTCACACTTCGCAGATGATATGTTTTCAAAGTTTCTGTGGTCTAGAGTGTCGCTCTATATCCTTCTATATATATCGTGAAAATGACATCCGTATGTGATGTGATGTGGTTAAGGAATCTTTTTATGAAGCTACGTTCATGGTGTCAGAAAATAAATGTACCTGCCATAAACAACACTTTTATTGTAGAGTTTCTGACTGGAGAGCTTTCTTCTCGAATAGTTCTATAATTATAGATATTTCCTAGAGTCGGGGGCAAAGGTAATCCCACAGTTACTCCTTCAGTTTGTTCACAAAAATGACTAAAGGACAAGATGATACACTTAATGCACATTTTAACAAAGTCTACTAAATTATCATCCTTGTCTGCGAGGAACCTTCAGTGCAGTTCTTCCAAAGATCTAGACGCAATTCTTGATCCTCAACAGAATTTCTATCGTTTTTGAAATGCCGTTCCATCAATTTGGTGTAAGATCCAACTGCCTTCATTATGTAAAAGGTCATGTTTAAACAGTACGCTCAATACAAAAGTGGATTTAACTTAGGACACTCAAATATGTCACAAAATGTTAGCTTTTCAAATAACGTATCCGTTAATAGGTCGGTATTAGCAACATTAGTTTTCCACACATTCGCATTAAGAGACCCTGTTTAACGATTGCCGCGGATTTTGCTGAATTGCGACCATTTAACTTTACGTCCTCGTCAGATAAAGGTCCTCTAACAGAAACGTAAATTCTGGCTCTATTTTAGTGTCAGTTAAGCGAGGAATAAGTTCTGATTCAGGGCAGAGTTTGTTGAAGAACTGATGCGTGTCACTGCGACTCCAAATTTTGTCACAAGCCGTTTGTCGTAACGCTTATACAGCGTGTCCCAAATTCGAAACGTCGGCGGTATAAATGAAGATAAAAAAGGCGGCTTATTGTGTTGAAAACCATAAGAATTTCCTTATGAAACACAAAGTTCAAAATTCTTTGTTACAAACCAAATGCGATTATGTCTGACTGTTTGAAACTGTTTTTCATGGACTAGGAACAAAATTAATAAATATCATATTTAAAATATATAAATTTTAACACCCTGTATGTCGAAAATGTGGCGCTCAGGTAAAAAAATAACATAATGAACAATGAATGACTTAACTACCGATTTGCAATATCCTGTGTGTGTAAAATTCAGCTTGGTGTATATCAAAAAATATGTAGTATTAAAACCAACACCCTCGTAACTTTTTTTAATGGAACAACGGCAATTTTTTTGCACCGCAGCAGCAGGAAGTCGCTGCCGGGCCGATATATCACCATAATAAATTTTAATTAAATCAGACATCGCAAAGTACGGCAATTATAACCTCCCATTCTTTTGACATTAATAAATCTGGAGGGTCGAAACAATAGGCTCGCAAAAGACCCAAAGGGCGCGCTTCTGGCTTTCGCTCAAAGACGCGGCCTAAATTCCAGTCACCTTTTCCTCCGGCCGCGGCGACGTCCCTTAAATAAGGTTTTAATTGTACAATTAGCCTCTCAGGAGATTCCGGGAAAAATGATGGCGGAAACAATGAGGCCCCGAATGGAAAATGGATACCGGATCCATTAGCTACATGTAGAGTTCGGATGGAATTTTGCGGTTGTTTTTCGTTTTGAATTGTCTCCTACAACCGGCACGCGGAAAGCTACAGGGTGTGGCGCGTATAATCTATATAAATTAAACTACAGCTTCCTAACGATATTTGTAATAGAAAAGTCGTATAGGAAAAAGTTATATTTTTGCGTTTTTTTTTTTTCGTTAATTAATGTTCAATTATGGATCAAAATATTTTCTCTGGAACGGTCCTGTCCATGTGCTGTACGATTAGTTACATGCTGTAGACCAGCTGCGTAAACAAATCGTCGTTGAAAGATAGAAAGATACTTCTCAATTTTTGGGGAATTTTTCAATGCAAAAGTACAAACTAAGAAAAACAGATATTAAAAAAAAATTATATTTTTTTATTATAATAATTAATAGTAAT
>NW_019416784.1:255545-262164 GCF_000390285.2 Anoplophora glabripennis
AGTTTGAAAAATGTGTATTAAACCTTTATTAAAACTATCATTATCAAAATTTAAATTTCTTATAAAAATATAACAAAAAATATTTAACATTATTTAAAAACTTATTTAAAACTATTATAATTCCTTTAACGTGGTTATGAAGTGATGATTTTGGAACATTCCACTTTTCAGCTGCACCCCTGACACTTAAAATCTTATTTTTCACTTATTTTACTGCCATTTCCAAATTTCTGGCGGGGTAATTACAATTCGGCTTTATGCCAAGCGGTTTTCGATATTTTCGGGGCATTTTTTGGGTGTCCAACTTCACTCTAGAATAAGGCAACAGTGTAAATAAAATTACCCTACTCCACTATTTTCACAAAAATATAATTGAAAATTTCCATGACTAATACTCATACATACACAATAGTGCAATTCCTCAGACAAAAAGGTTGACATTCCGCCAGCCACATTGTAGCTACAGTAGTTACAAGAACAAATTTATGCAAAATTTCATACAATACTTTCGTAAATCACAGAACATGTTTCACGATTTCTGCCGCTAAATCAGTTAAACGTTCACCCCCTACCTACCGGGTAGGAATTTTTTTTAACACTACCGCTTGTCCACCTTCACCCCTGCTGTCCAACATCACCCCAGTTGACTATATTCCCCCAATTGTGTCAGGAGCTTCAAGTATATGGTTTCGCAATTCTTACACCGTAGAAATTGAAATATTGTAAACCAATGACTTCAAGTTACTACAAAGATAAAAGTCCATTGGAGTTAAATCGGCTGACCGAGGTGGCCACGTAATAGGACCAACGCGTCCAATCCCAAACATTTACCAAGAACCGATGTTGAAAATGAGTTTCGCCTCATCTGTTACACAAAAATAAGCAGGAAAGTCTACTTGATTGGAACATTGCCGTAAAAACCATCTGCAAAAACGCATTCGTTGATCACGATTCGGGGGTAAAATCTGTTTAACTGGTTGAATATGTTAGGGGTGCAACAGCTGACGCCTTAAGATGCGATATACGGTACGAGATGAGGTTCCTACTTGCTGTGTGAGTCGTCGAGTACTAATTGTGGGGTCTTCGTCAAGATTTTCCAACACTGCATCTTCAACATTAAGGTTCACTTGCTGACCACGTCCTTCTCCTCGAGGAATAACACTTCCCGTATCTCGCAGCCGCTTAACGCACTGTAGGATTGTATTTGCACATGGAGGGTGACGTTGTGGGCATGTTCCGGTACAACCTAGTCGCCGCGAGTGCATTTTCTCCGGCTGCACCATATACTAACACCATTTACTCCAGTCGGGTTAGACAAAAAAAGGGCTTAACCGGGAAAAAATTAGGGACCATAATTTTATTGTTCTAACCTTTAGGGGGGGGTCAATAGTAGTGTAAATTCAGAATCGCGACTGAATTCCACCCCTGCGTCAGCCGCCATCTTGAATTTAAGGAAAAATTGTTTTTGTTGTCTCGGCCATTTTCAATTTTACAACAAGAATGGTAAAAGTTGTTGCAAATGCGATTTCCTACAACTTCTTTTATTACAAATTTTATCGTGCGATCGATATTTTTGAAGTTAAGGGGGAAAATAGTGACAAAGTATAGTTATTGAATTATCTCGTTTGTTATTAACTTTACGACATAAATGTACATAAACAAAGTTGGAAAGAATAATATTTTCTACAATTTTGATCTCTTTGATTTCTTCGTTACTACCAACATTTAAGGTCTTTCACTTTTTAACACTGATAGGTCGATGGACGATGCTTAATATTTAACAATTAAGTGAATAATGAATTCAATACAAATATAAAATCAGCTGAATGCTCAAATTTTTGGACAATGTAACCTAACCTTCTTTTATTTAGTATTACTAGTATTAGATTATACCGACTTAAATTAAAATGTTGCATCTCGGGTCGCATAAAAACATTTCCAAAGTTTTTAATAAATCACACAGGATCGGCCTTGATTTTCTTCGAATAAATGTACTTTAATTTACCAAAAAAAAAACGCGAGGATAGAACTTTTTCGTATAAGAGGTTTCCATTACAAATATCATTAGGAATCTGTAGTTTAATTTTTATAGATTATGCACGCCACATCCTGTATAAATTTCTTGCAGAAATGGGTGATTTTTACTTTTTTTCTCTCTAAAAAGGAAGTTGTATTTTTAGTTGCTTACGAAAAAAATTATAAACGTCTTAAAAAAGTCAGTGGTGCACATTTTTTTTGGTCAAAATTATTGGTTAAGGTGCCCTCGGGACGCCAATGGACTTAATAATTTTAATCTAGTTAGCGCTAAATTATACCCTTTTTACCATAAATAATACTGACAAATTTCAACAAAATCGACTACAGGATTAATATTTTTACGAAAAAACGATTTTTAAAAAAGTTTGACACCCTGTATATTGAAAACGAAGCATTATCGGACCTATGTTTATATAAACTTTTCGTCAAAGAATCACCCCTTGAAGTTTGGCAGCGTATTTAAATAACACTTTGTATTGCGAATAACTCATAGCCGATTGATTGCGGTGCAGAGATGCCGTGCCAAATTTTAATTTCCAAAAAGGTTATAGAATAGGGATAGAATATGACACCAGATTTCCAGAGTGATAAATCTGCGAAGGGGACAAATGTTACATAGCGATTTAAAAGTTTTCATCCTTCATTTTAAAGGAGCGTAAGAGGTCGGAAGATAATACATCAAAATGATATTGGTAGAACTTTTATTACTATCCAAAATCGCAAAATTTCCTTCCATTCGGATAGATGTGGGACAAATAAAATCAACCACGATACAGGATGTCTCAGGTTTCAAAATATCGAAAATAAAAAAAAAGGAACTTGTATTTTTTTTAGCTTCACTCACACCGATTTTTTGTAGTGTAAATGTTTTTCTAGATAATATGTAAAATACAAAATATTCTACAAAATAAATTACTTTTAAAATGAAAATTATATTCCTGTATTATTGGAAAAACAAAGAAGGATATTTAAAAAATTGTAATTAAATCTGTGCAAAATCATACTTATCGTATCAACTTCGACGTCACCTGTTACGTGGGTGTTGTATAATAATGAAAACGTAATATTGAGAGTTGTAGAAGGAAGCGCAAAAAACAAGCGCTTAGGTGGGGAATTCTGGAAGGAAGCCTAAGATAGTTGAAGTGAGAACAGTGTGGAGATGGGAGTAAGACGATCGGCGGGCAGTGAGGCAAAATAGTGAAAAATCAAAGTGTTCAATCCGTATTAATTAGCATTAGAAATTCTTTAAGTTCGTTATTGTTAATTGTTCTATGTAATCTCATGATTGTGATGGTTATAGATGTTTAATGATAATAATTCTTTGTATGTTTAGCCGCCATTGCTTTACGCTCAAGGGCATAAATTGTACTAAGGTAAAATTGTTACAATTATTATTAACGATTGCCCACTATTTATTACATGTTAAAATATGTATATATTGTCGTGACTGCCCGGATATTGCAATAACAACTCCTTTGTTTCACGTTTAACTTGTTTTGTCATGATTACGTTGTTCGAAAAACAAATAATAAAGCATTTCTTGTTGAATTTACTAACATTTTCGCCCTTAAGGAACGAATCTGAAAAAGAAATAATTAAATACAAAAAAAGAATTGCTAAAACAGATCTTCCGAAATCTCAACTCATAGCTGGATTGCTTCCCGTATAGGACTCCAGTACCTTCCGGCCCTGCCGGTAACTCACCAAACCTCTTCAGTTTTACTTGGAAGTGTGTATGTCATATTCGAGTGAGGTGACATTTAGTGAGACATTAAATGAGTCGGGCGTTATTTATCATTAGCAAAGGATCTTAATGTATGCCTTTTGTTATCGGTTGTTTTGTATTTATATTTGGGTAGTTAGAGCAACGATCGTGGGTTTCTCTGCCATGCTCTTTCCCCACAGGAGCTCTAGGTGAGCCTGACACTCTCATTTTATGTTAAGGGTTGTTAATGTTTTTATTGTTCTTTCTATTTGTCACATGTTTAATTTAAAGATTGTTATAAATAAAAAAGTTATGTGTATTTACTCTGCTTTTGTTTTATAAAATTAAGACATACTTCCCCTCTTTAAAGTTAGTAGCCAGCGCCTTCCGGTCAATAATTAAAAAATCGATGTATACAACGTAGGTATTCCTCATGACGATCACATATTTTTGGCCACAACTACGTTTATTTTCTTTTTTTCGATCGAACCTGGCGTTGTTATACTACAGTACCTACCTTTAGAAAACAAAGTGGTTTAACAAATTTTGACGTGAGCAGATTTTTTGTGTAAAATTAAAAACCACATACAAATAAAGTGCTAGAGACCATATCTCAACAAAATTGTGACCAACTTATGGAAATGCAAAATTAAATTATACGCCTTAGAAGCAAATAATTAGTTTACGGTATGAATATCCTATTTTTTAATGTAGGTACCGCTTGTTAGAATTTGTGATACGTTGCCCTAAAGCACATTCTATAGGTAAGATTTATCTAAACATTAACAATATCCGAAACATATAAAAGAATTAGCTAAACACATTCTACGAATTTTACTAATAAAGCAGGGCGTTCAGCGACGATATTTCTGTGTAGGACACGTATTTTGTTGTCCTATTTTGTAAAATCTCGCACTGCTCAGCAGATAATAAATTGTTATTACTTTATTATCTTTATTTATTAGTTGAGCCGATACATTTTCCAAATTGCTTAATTCCATTTTATCGGGAACGACTCCAAATTGCAGGAAATAAATTTCCAGTGAGAGCGGTGAGCACGAAAATATTAGTGATGGTAATTCCGATTCACTTTCGGAAATTTAATTAAGCAATTTGAGTGATATTTGCTTATTAATTAGGGAGATAACGTGCCAGGATAACGCCCCTGAAGGGGTGCTGCAAGGGGCTGGAGCCGCGAGGGAGCTCCGGAAAATAATCGGGACGAAGTTGCTAGAAGGAGTAAATTAATTAAGGATTTTATGCATATTTGCAAACCGACGTATCGAAAACATTTAATATTTTCCGAAATGGAAATGGAATTTTGCGGGGATTAGGCCGTTTCTCGCTTATCAGTTTCGCTTTCCCAGGCGGCGGTTGCTCTGGAAGAAAATCCGTACAAAAACTCTTAACGAACCTTTCGTACTTCCCAAAATAGCATTCAGTTGTTAAATAAGACAATAATTTCAATATTGGGTAGGTGTTTTTGTATTAATAATGTTAAGGAGATCCCTGCGTCACTTTCTTGGAATTAACCGCATTCGACACCAGAGGTAGAAAGACAGTGGCGGCGTGGCAGCTTGCAGTGCATACTGCGTTTTGCAGTTGCGAAGGCGTGTTTCTTTGGTTCTTTTCTTAGAATTCTGTATCAACAAATATCGTACATACCGTATCCCTAATTTCTATTTTAGAAAACTAAACAAATACACTAAATAAGTGGTCTTCATTTGATGAGACCAAGTTATGTTTTTGGGTGCTGGAAACGAATTTCAAGTAAGTTTGGTACCATCATCTACAATTTCAGGTCCAGGAGGTCGGGGAAAGGGCTTGCCTCTACGAAGCGTCTGAGCCTTCAGAGATGACAAATCCATGGTTATAGTCCAAGAGCCAGAAGAGGCAAAAAAATTGATTGAATTTACTAAAACTAGTTTTTTTATGGTAGTGGAGTCAAGATAGCTTAAAATTACTCATTATTTCGAAATAATTATGGGAAGCATGGATTTTCCTAAAACCTTTTGAAATTACTTGGAGATAAGTATTAGAAAAAAGTTATATTTACTTAAAGCTTAACTTCGATTATTAAAGTCTAAATGTAAAAATAATAAATTCTTTCATTCTTTCACAGATTAATATCTGTTTCTTGGATGTTAAAACTAACTTTATGTAAGTTCGTCATCACGATATCATAAAAACTATGCCAACTATTTACTTTGAGAATCTGTTGGATTTTCATCAGACCCATAGAAAATTGTTTTCTATTTGCTTCGGAGTTACGACAGAGCTACCGGCACCTTCGTTTCATCCCTTTTGTGGCTTTAATTGCATTGTCTCCCGAACCTTTAGAGCAAGATAAACAAATTATCGGCTAGTCGGAGGGATGTTCCAGGAAAATGCTCGGCGTAGAGACGTCCTGTGGAGCTAGAGTTTAGTCCTTTTTGTTCCTGATAGTCAGTCAGAATGAAAATTTAGTTTGCTGTAAATAATTATAAATATCTACTAGTCAATATTTTGAGCTTTTTTCAGTTTTGGGTCTAACAATGAGACAGTTTTTTTTGTATTTTTTTTTCGGTAGATTCGAATGGTGTAATCAGTTTTTGATTTTTTTTAATTTAAACAAATTATCGACAATTACTGAAAAACTCATTGTTGCAAGTCATTTTTTATTTTTTTTGCATTTTTGAGCATGTTTTTGAACTGTGACTACAGATTTTTTTATTTCACCAAAAAGTATATGTCAAAACGAAAAAATGATTACCGGCAGAACTCTGTACGATGATTTTTTTAAGTAGAATTTTTCTTTGCAAAAAAAAAGTGTTTCAGACCGAAAAAAATGAATATCTCAGAAACTTCTTGATTTTTTTATCTAAAAAAATTTGAGGT
>NW_019416784.1:264516-271786 GCF_000390285.2 Anoplophora glabripennis
AAAACCCTTACGATACCTTAAAATCTCCACCACTGGCACGTCCAATGAATTCGAGAAGGGTGCGAAAAAGTAGCTATTAATAGTGGTAATGTGTGTACAAAAGCTCAGTCCTGTAGTTCAAACGATTCCTAAGATATTGGCGAAAAACTAAAAAAAAATTAAAGTTTTGACACCGTGTATCTCGAAAACGAAAGCCCGGAGAGAAAAATGGAAGAGGAAAATAATGTTTCTTTTTTCAAAAGGAATTTACAGTTTTCCGTTGTGACACTTATTTAGGAACACCCTGTATATTAAACCTAATAGGGACGAGCGGTGCTATTTTACCGAACTGACAGCGCTCGACATATTTATTCCCTCTAACCTAATTACTGTTTCAGTTCCTTGTGAGATTGTAATAACTCATTATTAACTCAAGTTAAATCCGTGTTGGTGTCATAAAGGTCGTTATTTCGACTGCGCCGGCCCGTAACTCAAAGTAACAGCGTTTTAAAAGACTTTATTGGACAACATTACTATGATTTAATGGTGGACGTTTCGCTAGTGGTACGATAGTTACTTAAATTCGTGAGGATAAATCACCCCCATTCACTGACCACATCTTCCGTCGACAGCAGAAATATTATTCCGTTGAAAATCGTGTTGCCATTAGAGAAATTATCCGCAATTTTTGCCGACCAACCAGCGCGATTAATCTCTCTAACACTACACACGATATTTAATAAACGATAAAAACATATCTGTAATAATGTATTGTATAGTCTTTCCGATCTCAATTGAAGAACCAGGAAACTTGTTCCCATGTTTATTTAGCCATACCCACATACAGGTCTGGTCGAACTAAACGTGGAGGTGGTAGAAATGGCCCAGTTGAAGAATGCGCGCGCAGGCAAACGGCGTATAATACAGCCGCACTGGGCGACTGGGCAATAAATCTCAGCTGTTGACAAGTGATTGACAAATTGCCCAGCAGTGCAGTGCAGCAATGCGGAATTATTTTACACAATTAAAATTAAAATTCTAACATAACCATCGATTTGAATGGAACGTAGGTAGAGAGAGAGTAAGGGGGCCAAGATGTAAAGAGAGATGAAACTAGTCTTGCGTCAGGTGACTAGGGCATTTGCAGGCTTATCACGCGTGATTTGTTATATCCATTATGTGGTTTTAAAAGTGTTATTGGGTTTAAATTGTTTTATTACTATCAAAAAATAGTGAATTTCTGAATCAGAAATAGTGATCAATGTCGCGAGATTTGTAGCCTAGGTCACTTGACTTAGATCAGATCACTACCACTTTTACAATTCATGTTCGAACAGCTACAATGCACAGAAAGGCGGCTTTGGCTCCATCCATAGTGTACTGTCAAATCTATGAACGTAAATCCTCAAAAATTCTATCTTACTGATAGAAGATTGTTTCTCGAAATTTCCATAGGTTTCTGCTTGGTACTAGATCAAACTATGCAAATGAATGAGTTTTATTTTCGCTCTGGGCTCTATCTGTATCCTGCATACCATGTCATTGATTCTTGATGACCGTAGATGGACATTTCCAGGAGTTCTGGGAGGGTAGGAGATTTTCATTTCTTCCTTACCGCCATATTAGATCTCTCGCCTTGATCCCACTGATATTGGTTCTGACATCGTACCATGTGATAGTCTTCAAACTTTAATTTTTGTTGGACTTTGTCATAGATGGCATCGATTATCTTGGCTAACTTGAATAGATAATCTTTCAGAGTCAGTTCAATCTTTTGGATGAACAAAAATAATTTGGAACAGTCGTCATCTCAATTCTTTACTCAAGACTATGGTCTGGTGTTCTTTCAGCAGTCTCATTAACTACCAATCGAAAGGACCAATAAAAAAGACGCATGTCTTTTCCAGTCGATTTAATATTCCCTGACAACTATTCGCAGGTGAATATGTCCACCATGCCGTCGGAATCACCTGCGAGAATTATGTAAACAAAGCATCATAGACCACAAATGTTTGGGCAGAAATTACGAGGGCTGGCAAAAACATTAATTCTAATTTAGTCGTTCAGTCAATCGGTAGAATTGTTTCTAATAAGCATATGTACAGAATGTGTGGCCTAATATTTATTTTCTCTTGAAAATACTCATCACCTTCTCTCAACACATACCTGAGTGATAAATATTTAAAGAGGTTCGGCCATGTGCAGGCGTAATTAATCCTGCTAATAAGTTTTCAAATCTATGTGTATTCGTATTAGGACACGGTTGATATTTTAGTATAATATGCCATTAAGAACCCATATTCGTAATGATAAATAAAGTAAAACCAACCAATTAACTGGAAAATAAAAGTCAGTTCAGTACCAAATCACCATATACGTAAATATAGAAACAATCCCCACACAAAGTAAGGAGCATCGGCTGCTTGCACCCTCAAGATTATGTAAATAAAACTTGAGAGACGGTAAGTGTTTGGACAGTAATTACATGTTACAGTTATGTTCCAATCTCTCTCTTTACAGCTGTCGCATTGGGCATAATCATTCTTAAACCACGCCCATGTATCAATGTACTTTCTTTTCCCAACGCATACTGTTTAGTTAAAGTCTATTTACGATTAGACCAAGCAAATTAAATTTTTACACGAAAAAATTCCTATCCGCGAGATTATTGTAAAATTGTATAAAGGAACATAATACAAGACATCTCTCGTCTCGTGAGTCAAAAACTTTTATTAGATAACTTTTCTATTTAAACAAATAAATGAGGAAAACAGTTTTTTCACTTTGCAGTGAAAACCATCAATTTTAGCGAAAAGTGACTTTCAGACAGCTTATAGGGGTCAAATTATCTACAAAATGAGACTTGTTAAATTAGAATCGGTTAATAAACAAAAAAGTTATTGCAAAAAAATAAGAAAAGTGCCCATTTCTTGATTTGTTTATAACTATCGCATTTATTGTTAAAATTGTATAAAACCTATGACAAGTTGAGGGTTTTGTCATACTTTAAAAGTGTGCTAAAAGTGGGCGCTGTAGGTGCAATAGTTTTCGCACCATTCTATTTGTTTATAACGGAGGATCCAAGAGTTATGAACTTTAAGCCTCTGTACAGGCGTTAATTTTCAATCAAACATGATTCTGAAAGCGTCATTGTAATCTTAAGACGCAATTAAGTGACCTATTAAAAAATATCACCGTTTTTTTCTTTTTTCTCAAATTGCGCATTAAAAAAACGTGCGATTTTCGCTTATAAACAATTTGAATAACATTGTTGCTATTTATGCTATCTCACCGAAAATAGGTGTAATGGATAGCTGGCAAAAAATACAGTTTTAAAATAAAAAAAAGTACCCTCTACGACCAACAGGAGTCAAGATAAGAATTTTTTTTAAATCGCAGCGCAATTGTTTATAAATATTATGACTTGAATTTTTCGCTAAATAAAAATTTACGACGTAAAATACAATTTCCCGTGAATTGCATTGAAAAATGTGGAAAATTAACGACTCACGAGCCCTTTAAAGAGAATGTACTCGCTAATTAAACTGTCCGGCGGCCGGCGGCATGGTGGTGGGGGAAGCTCGTCCAAGCGGTCGCGCTGGCGAGAAAAGTTAAATCCAAAGTTCAAATAAGTGTGCGCTGTTAATGTTGTAATATCTCGGCTTCTATTCATCGTAGAAACTTATTTTTTCGTTAAACTGGGGTAGCTTGACGAAAAAATAACAATTAGCATATTTACGAATTCGTTGAATAGCCCTGAACCCCAGAAAAAATGCAAAAAATTTATGGTTTTCCCTGCAAAGTGAAAAAACTGTTTTCCTCACCTATTTGTTTAAATAGAAAAGTTAGCTAATAAAAGTTTTTGACTCACGAGACAAGAGATGTCTTGTATCATATTCCTTTAGACAATTTTACAATAATCTCGCGGATAGGACTTTTTTCGAGTTTATCTTTTATTTTCGCTAATTTTCCTGGTGTAGAAATGTTTGCGTTGACATCACAGCGCGAAGCGCTACAGGGTTGCCGGGTTGTAAGTTTTTTCGACTACTTAAGGAAATTAATTTCTGTCAATAAATCCAGTTGACTGTAGCCTCGAACAGAGATTAAAAACTCCAATTTTATTTGGAGCCGTCCCTGAAGCGTAGCAACACCCTCCGACCTCTAGTGACAACGAATGCCGTTTGTACATCAACAAAATTAATTACAACCGAAACGAGGCAACCAATCAACGCCTCAGCGCTCATGATTTTCGCCGGAATTGTATCTATTTAGCTTGATTGATGAATAATGTACATAAAATTTATATCGGCATGACTGGCCCCGTGCCCAAAGTGGACGTCCGCGTGCTTAAAATTTAAAATCGACGTTTGATTTATAGATTATGTGTACGACTATCCCGCGCGCAATTTGAATTAATGAAACTGTCGAGGCTCCGGTAATCCACGCCTAATGATGGTCATTAACTGGGGTTGATTGTTTTTTGAAAATGACGTCGTTGTGCGGTAAATCATTTTATAATGTTGTTGCGCTAATTAAAAAACTGATATCGGAATCAGGCTGAAGCGAATTACTGGTGAAATTGCGCAAGAATAATGTCATCACCCGCGTAAAACGGATTTGTGCAGCTAATGAACGATATTAAATTTTATAAATGTTAGTATCATGTCCAGAGTGCACATTAACGAGCTGTATCAAGNGCAGCGTAGCAACACCCTCCGACCTCTAGTGACAACGAATGCCGTTTGTACATCAACAAAATTAATTACAACCGAAACGAGGCAACCAATCAACGCCTCAGCGCTCATGATTTTCGCCGGAATTGTATCTATTTAGCTTGATTGATGAATAATGTACATAAAATTTATATCGGCATGACTGGCCCCGTGCCCAAAGTGGACGTCCGCGTGCTTAAAATTTAAAATCGACGTTTGATTTATAGATTATGTGTACGACTATCCCGCGCGCAATTTGAATTAATGAAACTGTCGAGGCTCCGGTAATCCACGCCTAATGATGGTCATTAACTGGGGTTGATTGTTTTTTGAAAATGACGTCGTTGTGCGGTAAATCATTTTATAATGTTGTTGCGCTAATTAAAAAACTGATATCGGAATCAGGCTGAAGCGAATTACTGGTGAAATTGCGCAAGAATAATGTCATCACCCGCGTAAAACGGATTTGTGCAGCTAATGAACGATATTAAATTTTATAAATGTTAGTATCGTGTCCAGAGTGCACATTAACGAGCTGTATCAAGCCGTTGCTAACGTAAAAACGAGAGAAAATGGTCAAATACATGTTTTCCTATTTAGTACAGTCATTGAAGCTTTTCACCTCCGACTTCTTTGAAACTGAACCGATCGACTTGAAATTTGGCAGATAGTTAGAGAAAAGGTCAATGAATATTAGTGACATACCCCCGATTGACGCTTCTACCCTGTTGGGGGTTGTCAAAAATAACGCTGGAAATCGATAGAGAATCAAATTTTGAGCAAAAAATATTCGAAGAATTTTTTGGAGAAATCAATAGTTTTTTAGTTATTCACGATTGAAAACTTGGAATTTCGAGTGAAAAAAAAAACACTTTTTCAAAGTATTTTTCGCGAATAACTCAAAAACTACGCCTTTTATTAAAAAAAAGTGTAATGAACAAAAATGTAGCTTATAAATAAACAAAGAAAATAGGGTTTTAAAAAGTGTTGTACGTCCTATACAAAGCAAAATATGGTTAGTGGAATGGGACTTGTTTTGGGGGGAATACTCGAATCGATGTATTCAACGTCAAATAACGGAAAAAGGACTAATTTTACGTGTATAACGCTCCTGGAGTTTTTTGTAGTACAAAAAGACCTTCAAAATGAGCATTTATAAAAGTAAATTAGAGCAAAATTGAAGGAGTTATTGTCAAAAACAGATGGGTTGCTCATATTTTTTTAAGGAAAAATGAGCAGTAAACGGTGTACCATTTTCATCAGAATTAAAATTAATCGTAGACCTTTTACAATTAGTTTTGTTTTAGTATTTTTCATACATTCCTGAAGTTAGACCGGTTTAGAATGCGTATTTTTTGAATAATGTACGGTAAAAGTTGAAAACGTATTTTTCATTATTCAAAAAAAATTGCCTTATTTATATAATAACTCTGAAACTATGAATGATACGTAAAAAATGATAGACAACAAAAATGTAGCTTTTTTTTCAACAAATATATTTCTTTTTTTGTTCCTATAGCATAAAAATAAAGGAGATATCGTCGCTTGAAGTATCCATTTTAGTGAAAAACGCCTGTCTCGAGCACTTCGATCNAATGAGCAGTAAACGCTGTACCATTTCCATCAGAATTAAAATTAATCGTAGACCTTTTACAATTAGTTTTGTTTTAGTATTTTTCATACAATCCTGAAGTTAGACCGGTTTAGAATGCGTATTTTTTTAATAATGTACGGTAAAAGTTGAAATAGTATTTTTCATTATTCAAAAAAAATTGCCTTATTTATATAATAACTCTGAAACTGTGAAAGATACGTAAAAAACGATAGGCAACAAAAATGTAGCTCTTTTTTCAACAAATATATTTCTTTTTTTATTCCTATAGCATAAAAAATAAAGGAGATATCGTCGCTTGAAGTATCCATTTTAGTGAAAAACGCCTGTCTCGAGCCCTTCGATCCTTTCCCTTTAAAAAACGAAGGACTTAAATGTTTTATATGCAAACGATCTTACAGCTCTTGAAATTAGCTTTAAAATGCTTTTTTGTGGGATACTATAGCTTCAAAATTAACCGACTTATGGTAAAAAAAACCAATGACATTTTTTCGGAGCAAAATAAGCTTTCTCATTTTTGGAGCAAAATGTTAGGATTCAAGTGCGCGTCAGCGTGTATAAAAGTTTATATGCAGCGTAGCAATTTTTTTTATGAATGATTATATTTAAAAATCGATTATAATAAAAATATTTAAATTAATATTGGTAAAAGGGTAGTTTATAAGAGCTGAAAATTGCAAAAGTAAAATATTCTTTCATAAACAATATAAGGGAATTTTTATTTTACAATTATAGCATTCCAAGATTTAAAACGTAATTTTTTATCATTTTTTTAGAACAGGGGTGATTTATAAGGGTTGAAAAGGAATTTTTACCTTAAATAATGGCACCGTTAAAGCATTCCAAGCTTTTAAAACGTAATTTTTTGTCATTTTTATAAATACAGGGGTGGTTTTTAGGGGTTGAAAGGGAAAAATTCTTTTATTAGCTATAAGGTAAATTTTCACTATTGAATCATTCCAAATCT
>NW_019416785.1:0-64928 GCF_000390285.2 Anoplophora glabripennis
AAAAAAAGTAAATATTGATTTTTGAGGTTGTTTTTGGAATTTTTTCTTCCTTATAATATATCATGAAAAGCCAAAAAATGCTCTATTTACTCAGCTTAAAATTCAGTATAGCCCCCATAAGAAAAAAAGAATGTTGATGATGGTTTCTCGCAACCGAAACGTCGCAATGAAAATCTATACACACAGTGAGATTCCTCGAAAAAACTTGCTTTGAAATAGTGTTTTCAGATTTTAAAAATTCCTCTAAATAAAAAAGTTATAGTCAATTTTCGAAAGTGCCATTAAGTTAGCAACAGAACTGCCTAAAACTATCCCCATTTAAGCACTTTCCTATCTCTTATAGTTTCCAAGGTGTTCACACAGAATGTTAAATATATACAGTAGGGTGGCCCAAAAAAAACGAATACATTTTTTTTCGTGTCTCTTGTGAAAATATGTTAGCTTATAATGTTTTAAGAGCCCCCTTAAAAAATCAGTTCAAAAAAATTTTTTTAGAGGTCGCTTAAGATTTTTAAAAATTTCAAAAATCGTCAATCATTGAATTTTTTTAAAAATCTTTTTCTCGTAATTTTATCATTTTCTAGGTTGCAAAAAATCTCGGTTCTGAAAATTTCAAATCGATATTTTAATTTCTAAGTAGTGTACCTATGTTTTCGAGCGACCTCTAAACATAATTATCAACGAACTAATAATTTTTTTATATTGAATTTGATGAACAAAAGAATAGAAATAAATTATAAAAAAAATATTAGTTCGTTGATAATTATTTTTAGAGGTTGCTCGAAAACATTTTAGGTACACTACTTTTCAAGTTAAAATAATTATGAATGACCTTTAAAAATTTTAATATCGATTTGAAATTTTCAGAATCGAGATTTTTTTTCAACTCACAAAATGATAAAATAACGAGAAATTTTTTTTTTTTAATTAATGTGATGATTTTGGAATTTTTTTAATATCTTCAGAGACCTCTACAAAAAATTTTTAGAGCTGATTTTTTGAGGGAGCTTTTAGAACATGATAAACTAACATATGTATTTTCACAAGAGACACGAATAGAGATTTTTTTCAAATTATAAAATGATAAAATAACGAGATTTTTATTTTTTTTAATTAAATTTTTGACGATTTTGGAAATTTTTTAATATCTTGAGGGACCTCTACAAAAAATTGTTTGAGCTGATTTTTTGAGGGAGCTCTTAAAACATGATAAACTAACATGTTTATCACGATTATTATCTATTTTAATACGCTCGCCTGTACAAGTAAAAAAGTTAGTCTACTTTGCGACAATTTATGGCGTTTCGTTAATATACAGGGTGTTAACTAAAATATTTTTTTTATTTACAAAAAAGCAATTAGTTCATTTAAACGTCAATTCAACATTTTATGGCTTTTGGCATTTTACGGCTTTTTCGTTATATGTATATTATTCCATTTTTCAATTAATCTCGAAATTGTAAACAAAATTCATATGGCACATCATGTACCTACCTAAACTTACCCTTTTTGGAGATATCGAACGTTGAAAGTAACTTTTACTACTTTAAAATTTATAAAAGAAAATGGGCCCCAAATTATGAATTAATTTTAAAACTAGCACATGGTGGAGGATATGTATGATTTTTTATATTGATTGTTGACGTAAGGTCAAGCATTAAAGATTAACACAATATATCACTAACACCCTGTATAATTTTGTATATTTATTTTTAAATAATTTAGTTCGTTTTTTTCGTGTTGTGTTGCCTATTATCGAATCGGTTTTAAAACTTGATAAATAATAGAAGTTACAAGAACCTTATACAAAAATTCATGAATTTTCAAAGTATGTACCAATGATGAAACTAGCCAGATTTTACCGATATTTTTCTAGGAGTATTCCATTTGTTCTTTGAGCTTGATCCAGATCATGAAACAGTTTTCATATACAAGTGTTTTTAAACAATGCCCTATGAACAAGAACAAAAATATTTATATCTTAAATAAAATTAGACGTTATTGAAAAGTTTTTTGCTTGCTCCTGAACAAAAATTTAAGGGCAGAAGTCGTTTATCCACATCGAAAGATATTATTAATTCGGTTTTGATATTTCAAAGAATATAATCTAAACTGAAGCAACTATAGGAATTTTTGCAGGCTTCATTTTCTGAATTTAAGAAGAAGAAAAAACATAATGTGAGGATGACATTCTTCAAGATAGAATAACATCATCTTGAAATTTTTTTGAGAGTGAAAATAAAAGATGTTGGATCCCAAAGTTTTTTCAGATTTTACTGAAGTGTACTTAATTGGAAAGATTTGTCCATACAAAATACAAAATTTAGAATTGTAATACCTATTTTGAATTTGCCCGTTTTTGTGTAGACCTGTCCAGACTAGTTGCTTGCGGATAAATATCTGTGTTTGAAACATTTGTTTTTCATCCTCAATGGAAAACAAGAAATATAGATGCATTTGTGTAAATTTTTTTATACAAATGTTCGCTAACAATTTTTATATACGCTTTTTTACGTTTACGAGCAAAAGTATGTATACTTGTGGTATGTAGGCTGTAAAAACGTCGGTTTCATAATAATTATTATTAGCAATAACACAAGCGCCACGAAACTGTTGAAATCGACCATCCGACGTATAATANAGTCTGAAAATCGTTTTGATTAATTGTGACCCTAAGGCCGTGTTGTAGTCCAAGTTTCGAATTTTTTGAATTAGATTTTTTGCCAAAATTCGAAAGAAGGGTGAAGATTTTCGCACCTTCCCGCGCTGTTGGCAGTTTCTAGGCATACATGGTCAACATCGTTACGGCTGATGATCTTTGGCGGCATTTATGGCTTTGTGGGCGAATGACGGGATATTCGAAACATGCGTAAAATTTTTGGTATTTTGTCGCAAGCGTTGTCAGCATCATTGGTTCAGCTGATGGCTTTAGGCGGCAATCGTGGCTTTGTGGGGGGAATTCCGGGAAATTTTCGAAACGGTTCAAGTAGATTTGGCGGGATCTGCGTTTTGTGTGGAGCTTTTTAAAAGATTATCGAGTTTTTTTCGAAACGTGGGTGAGTTTCGAATCTGATTACAGTATACATTTCCCAATCGCTGGATTGGCCGGCATGGTCCATATCTACGGTTCTCAAGGTGTCCAGATTTAGCAATCATGAACTTTTATTGGTACTGTAGATATAGAACGAATTGTACATTTCAAATACATTCTACTGTTTATCTAAATTTTTCTTTTCTATTTTGGAGTGGTTTTCTATGAAGACGTAGATCAGAGCAAGAACTAAAATATACTCCTAGCACCAGACGATTCAATTTAACACCTGGGTTATAGGAACACGCTCCTTCAGCATATCATCCACTTGAAGAAGTTCTGAAAAGAGGAAAGTAGATATAATTCAATGAAATAGGTGTTGAAAATTTGAACAAAGTATATGGTGTTTAGGACAAAAATCGAATTTGCTATTGGCTTGCCTTTGAATCAAACTTCTTTGGTGTAACTAGAAAAAATTGCAAGAATCTGTTTGCTGTCCGTGCGTAAGCCAACAGCCCTGAGTTAATAAAAGCTTCCCGTCTCAGACTCACCCTAACATTTTTGCCCAAGTCGCACCCATTCCACCTAGACCGTGAAGAAGTCCTCTAGATGCTGGCGCCCCAGTGCTCCACCCCGCAATACGACCCGGCAGCGGCCTGGACGCCCGCTGAGAGGGCCTTTGAAGACGCCGCCGATGCCCACTGACCCGACTTAACGCCGTCCTCTGATCTGCACGCCGAATACTCGGCTGATTGGACATAGTCAATGGGACCGTTGTTTGACACGGTCGGATTGGAAAGATGAATAAAAAACTGCTTAGGACCTGCGAAAATATTTACTTACAGAAGACGATTCGAGAATCAACGTAAAGACATATGTAAAGGGAAATAAGGACGAACGTCATCACCAGACACTTTTTATGGCAATAATACAGGATTTTTTTATTTATTTGCTGAGTATTTTACCACCTGCTAAAAAATTTAAAAATAATTTCTTGTGCCAATCAGTCGAAGGTTGTTTTTACGAAACTATTTGTGGGTAATGGAAAATCTTACACTGAAAAAAGCAGAGAAACAAAAAATACACATTAATATTTACAAAATGTTTAATTCAATTTGTATTTTCTAAGAACAACAAAAGTAATAGCGTGGACTTAATTTGAAACAGGGCGAATGAATGGAAAAAATTTTTCTTTTTTTTTATTTAAGGCTATAAATTAAGAATTAGAATTGCCTTTTTTCACATTACAAAGATCAAGAAAATAGGTATACCTATTTTTTTCCAATACTTCTTTTTAAAACAGTAGAAAGAAATTACTTATAAGATTTTATACAACTTTGGAAAAAGGGTAGACAAAAGCAAAAAAATTAAAATAGTTCAGCCTATAAATCCCTCACTGAAAAAGCAGGCAAACATAAAATATACGTCACTATATATCGCGCACTTCAAAAAAATTGTTGACGTTTAAACGGGAGTTTCGTTGTAGTACCAACCTTACATAAAGTAATTTGAGCGAACTAAATATAATATATGCTGATATGAAATATGTGCTCGCATATATTTTTCGTGTTTAATGCACGGCAATTAACTGTTTATGACTGAAAGCAATATAAAGTGCGTATGAAACAGAATGTGGATTGATGAGATACAAGTAAAATGTGCAAACGAGAATCCATATGATAACTATCAAAAAGCTCAGTATATGGTCGCCTTGTCAAATTGAAGACTATGACAGAACATCTATACCTACTATTCGTTTTGCAAAGAGATCCTTTCAATTTTTGTTTCAAATTGCTACTATATTGCATTAGATCACGAAAAATTTATTTAATATTAATTATTACTACATTATGTTTTAGACTAGAATAATTTTATAGTATATAATCGAGCTACTCAAATATAGCGCCTCAGTCGAAGCGTTAAATACAGCGTACAGTGTTGCCATATTCCCTTTGATTGGATCAGATGTTTGATCAAATTTGTCAAAATATTATCTATTCATTCCATTATCTCAATAACATTGTAAGCGCATATTTTTATTGTTTTAAAATGTTTAGTAATATTTAATTATTTAATTGCAATTTTATTTTACCGATCCTAACCATATTCACATTTGATTAAAGTTTTTTGCCAACTCCTACATCCCTATCATTTTCAACTAGTACAAGAACTTCTCCCCATGGATCTTCCCCAAAGAGTTCGTCTTTGTGGATGGTGAAGCAATCATTTGGATAATATTTCAAGACCCCTTTTCTGTGACGAAACTACATGTACAAGAGATGAAATCAACAATTTCCACAACGATCGTATGTGGGCAATCGAAAACTCTCATGTTATTCGAGAAACACATTTTCAGAGAAGACTCTCCGTAAACGTTTGGGCTGAAATAATTAAAAACGAGGCTATCGGACCACATTTCTTGGAAGAAAGTTTGAACAGCGAGATATACCGGACTTTTTTGGAGAACGATCTACCTCTACTACTTGAGGATATTCCTCTTCATATCAGAAGGACTATGTTCTTTTTACATGATGGTGCTTCGTCCCATTATAGAGAAGGTGTCACTAATTTCCTCAATGAAGAGTATCCAAATCGATGGATAGGTCGTGGTGGTCCCATTGCTTGGCCACCATGGTATCCGGATCTCAACCCGTTGGATTTTTGCGTGTGGGGACATGTAAAGACATTTACCTATTTAATGAGAAAGCCTAATTGCAAGGACCAACTCATTGAGAAGATTCATATAGCGTTTGATAAGGTTAAAGCAATATAGAGAACTACGACTGAGAACGAAAGCTTTGGCAGAGGATTGAGTTACGCATTGCACAAGGTGGTCACATTGAGCAGCTTTAATATTTACACTGTCATTACGATTTTATTAAAAATATATAATTTTTTCTAAACTCTCTAGTCGCAACAATGTAATTTACTCTTCAGCAACTACCCATACGACTAGGCAACTTCAAACACCGATATTNGCTGCCGTAAGTGGATTATCGAAAAAAAAATTTTTCCACATAACAAGGTGCCCTGGATCAAATAAAAATCGACGGGTCTCACCGTTTTTCGAAAAAAAAAATTGTTTAACGAAAATATGAATTTTATGCAGAACTTTTTTACCACGCTGTATGTAAAGGGAAATAGGGACGAACGTCATCACCAGACATTCTTTATGGCAATAATACAGGATTTTTTAAATTTATTTGCTGAGTATTATACCACCTGCTAAAAAATTGAATAATAATTTAGCAAGCTCTTGTGCCAATCAGTCAAAGGTTGTTTTTACGAAACTATTTTTGCGTAATGGAAAATCTTACACTGAAAAAAGCAGAGAAATAAAAAATACACATTAATATTTACAAAATGTTCAATTCAATTTGTATTTTCTAAGAACAACAAATTTAGTAATAGTGTGGTGGACTTAATTTGAAACAAGGCGAATGAAAGAAAAAAAAGGAAGAATATTTTCCTTTTTTTTTATTTAAGGCTATAAATTAAGAATTGGAATTGCCTTTTTTCACATTACGAAGATCAAGAAAATAGGTATACCTATTTTTTCCAATACATCTTTTTAAAACAATAGAGAGAAATTATAAGATTTTATACAGCGTTGGGAAAACGGTAGACAAAAGCAAAAAAAATGAAAATAGTTTAGCCAAATAAATCCCTCATTGAAAAAAGCAGGCAGACACAAAATATATGTCACTATATATCGCGCACTTCAAATGCCGGAAATGGATACAAAATTTCAATTGTCAAAAAAATCATTCTTCATAAAAATTTTTGCTTGTCCAGAAACCCTTGGCAAGATAGGATAGTCATTTTTTCAATTTAATGTACAGGGTGTTCAAAAATTTGGAAAAGGTAAAAACAGTGAAGAGTAAAATACCTTAAATCTTAACGTTACGCGAAATTTAAATCAATATACGTACCTGGAGATGCTAGACACGTTTTTCTGATCAGAATAAGAAGAAAAACGTTTGGAATATAGACAAAAAGCGTATTTCCAACAAGACGGATGTCCCGCTCACTCAACAATTCTAGTCCGCAATTGGCTTAACAGAAAATTTCGAGAGAAGTGGATAGGAAGATATGGTCCTATTTGTTGGCCAGCAAGGTCCCCTGACTTGTCGCCGCTTGATTTTTTTTTTGGGGCTTCTTAAAAGAAAGAGTGTATAGAGTACTAGTGCAACACAATGTTGATTTCTTGAAAAACAGGATAATTGAAGCTATTGCCCAAGTAAATGAAGAAATGATACATTCGACCTACGCTGCATTTAGAAAAAGATTGGAGAGGTGTATTGAACTTGGCGGACTTCATGTAGAATAGTTTTGTAATGGCGCGTACATACTGATTCCGCTGTGTTCTCAAAATAAATGTTGGATTAATGTTTTTGATCCCCCTGTATAAAAATAAATTATTAATATGCAAACATGTGTATGTGTTTTTCAATAAAGCAATATTTTTTAAACAGAATGGCTTCTCCGAAAGTATTAGAAAATAAGTACAGTCCTAGAATATCTTAGAATGTCGAGTGTTAACTAGAAGGCCATGCTTTCATATTTAAAAATAAAATTTAATTTCAAGCAACTTTTCCCAATTACTTTTTCGCGTAACATTAAAATTTAAGGTACTTTACTCTTCACTGTTTTTACCTTTTCCAAATTTTTGAACACCTTATACATTAAGTTGAACAAATGACTATCTTGTCAAGGGTTTCTGGACAAGCAAAAATTTTTATAAAGAATGACTTTTTTTGACAATTGAAATTTTGTATCCATTTCAGGTATAGGCAACTCGAACTGGGGACACCCTGTATAATATATGCTAATGAAATTTATACAACACATCGCATATAATTTTCGTGTTTAATGCACGAAAAATAACTTTTTATTTGAATACAAGTGTATATTTATTCATTAAGAGCTTGTAAAACTTGGGTAAAATCTGGTAAGATTGCACATCAGTATGGCGTAGTGGTAAAAGTTGGGTCAACTATCAACTGTGCTTAGCGCGTATACCGTAAATGAGATACAAGTAAAATGTGCAAACGAGAATCCATATGACAACTATCAAGAGGCTCAGTGTATGGTAGTGAGACGTCACCTTGTCAAATTGGATATTATGACAGAACATCTACGAGGGTGGTCTGAAAAATTTCCGACCTCAACATGAAGATGGCAGCACTCGTAAATAAAAGCTAGTGAATTTCGTTGTTCATCTGTTGACAGTTGCTCACCAATGTTTCAGCCATTTTGGACGCGCCGTTGTTATGTAACAGTCGTTTGAGTGAGTTGATGTGAGTGTTTTTATGAAAATGGACAAAATCGAGTATCGAGCTGTCATTAAATATTTGTTTTTGAAAGGCAATACGCCTACGCAAATCAAAGATGAGTTGGATTCTGTGTATGGGGACTCTGCACCATCATTTACCACAGTGAAATTTTGGGCAGCTGAATTTAAACGTGGCCGTAAGAGCTTGGGAGACGATGAACGTTCGGGACGTCCAAAAACTGCAACTACCGACGAAAACATCGCCAAAGTTCACCAAATGGTGCTAGACGACCGCCGAATTAAAGTGAGAGAGATAGCAGAGGTTATGAACATGTCAAAAGAACGTGTTTGTCACATATTAAATCAACATTTAAACATGAGAAAGCTGTCCGCGCGTTGGGTGCCGCGTTTGCTCACGTTAGACCAAAAACGTGTTCGAATGAACATTTCCAACGCTCTGTTGGCGCAGTTTAGGCGCAATAAATCCGAGTTTTGGCGCCGATTAATTACTGTAGATGAAACTTGGATACACCATTATACGCCCGAAACAAAAATACAGTCCAAACAGTGGACTGCAAAGGGGGAACCGGCTCCAAAAAAAGCAAAAACTGTTTTTTCGGCTGGGAAAGTGATGGCGACTGTTTTTTGGGATAGTCATGGAGTTATTTTAATCGATTATCTTCAAAAAGGAAAAACCATTACAGGAGCATACTACGCATCATTACTTGACAAGCTGAAGGCAGAACTTGCGGAAAAACGGCCACATTTGCAGAAAAAGAAAATCCTGTTTCACCAAGACAACGCACCGTCTCACACCTCAGCGGTTGCCATGGCGAAAATCCACGAATTACGGTTTGAACTGCTTGACCATCCGCATTACTCACCAGATCTAGCCCCAAGTGACTTCTTTTTGTTCCCTCATTTAAAAATTGCGCTTTTTCGTCAAATGAAGAGGCAATCACCTTCGTGAACAATTATTTTGCAGAGAAAAACGCCGAGTACTATTTGGACGGGTTACAGAGATGGGAGCATCGTTGGAAGAAGTGTGTAGAGTAACAAGGAGTCTATGTTGAAAAATAAAAAAAAAATCTGCAAAAATGTCTTGTATCTTTGTTAGGTCGGAAACTTTTCAGACCACCCTCGTATACTATTCGTTTTGCAAAGAGATCCTTTCAATTTTTGTTTCAAATTGCTATTGTATTGCACAAAATTATCGGACCACATTTCTTGGAAGGAAATTTGAACAGCGAGATGTACCGGGCTTTTTTGGAGAACGATCTGATATGAAGAGGATATTCCTTTTTATTATACAAAAGGTGTCACTAATTTCCTCAATGAAGAATATCCAAATCGATGGATAGGTCGTGGTGGTCCAATTGCTTGGCCGCCATGATATCCGGATCTCAACCCGTTGGATTTTTGCGTGTGGGGACATGTAAAGACATTTACCTATTTAATGAGAAAGCCTAATTGCAAGGACCAACTCATTGAGAAGATTCATATAGCGTATGATAAGGCGAAAAACAATATGGAGAACTACAACTGGGAACGAAAGCTTTGGCAGAGGATTGAGTTACGCATTGCACAAGGTGGTCACATTGAGCAGCTTTAATATTTACACTGTCATTACGATTTTATTAAAAAAATATATTTTTTTCTAAATTCTCTAGTCCCAACAATGTAATTTACTCTTCAGCAACTACCCATACGACCAGGCAACTTCAAACACCGATATTTCAAGTAGGTACCATTGGGAATTCGGTAAAAGTGATTAGAGTAATTTTTTCTTAAAATTAGTCACAGAATTCATATCTGAAGTATCTCGGATACCTTGGCTGCCATTTAATAGATTTTGTACCTTCAACAATAAAGCAAATGTTTAGTTGATTTTTTGTGGTCATTTTTCATATCTTTTCTTTTTAATTTGTTTGTACGAATTGCTGTTTTTTTAATTGATCTTCTCCAATCTCACATATCTTTGTGTATCTTTCCTCACTTCGCGTCCTTCTAGACTTTCACCTTTTTTCCCCCTACTTCTTTAGTGTCAAAAGCTATAAATAATAAACTCAAAAATTAAAATCAAACGGCCATACGAATTTTAACATCACTATGCACTATCAAAGTAGCTAAGACTTATTTTAGGAATATTCACGAGAACATGTCACAAAAAGCTGGCCTGTTATGTTTCGCAGCTATAAATATTAATGATCGTTAAAAACAAAAATTTATGACCCCATTAGGTAATATCCTTAATTACTAATAACTCTTTTAGAATTAAGAATTACGTAAAAATGTGTGGGTAGAGATTAATAGGCGAAGGAACGCTTCATCGGACCAGCCATCCCTGAATCATCACTTAAAAGATTTTCTCAATTATAGCACCTAATAATTCAGCCTGGCGGTTAATGGAAAGCTAGTTGCCATTAATCCGGAGGCGCGCCATGCAGGTATATCATCCGAAAAGCGGTAAATACCGGCCGCTGGCAATCAGTTGCCGCAGTGAGAAATCACCACCTATCTTTGGCGCGTACGTGGTCGATTCATTACCGAGTTCGCGGTCATTTGTAATAATAATAGGGCAATTATTAAAAAAATACGGCCCATTGTGCACATATAATTTTTGAGGAGATCCAAATTAAGCCCCGAGAATTGAAGGCCGTGATTAAGGAAGGCGGCGTGCGATCAGCGGCGTCCGCACATTCTTTTTAGCAATCACAAGGCAAAATAATCGCCAAAATGATGACATTCTTTATTTTTTTAGGGATTAGGAAAGGTTACAAGTCGTGTTGAGTTTAGTTAGAAAAAATGATAGTGAGGTCAAGAATGAATTTCCTATCAACAAGGGGTTTATGGTCTAATGGAGCATAAAAACCAAAGTACAAGGTCATTCACATAAAATTCTACCCCCCCTTACCCTTTTACCTTTCTAATTAGAACAAATATATTCTAAATTCTCTTGCGGTATTAAAGAAGTAAAAAAGGCAATTGGATGTTGTGGTTGTGAAACATAAACCAAATATTTGTTTTTTTTTTTTGTAAATGGAAAACCCTGTATATCTGACTGGAACACCCTATATTTTTTTAAACCCTCTGTTAAAACAATATATACATGTCATATATTTGCTTCGACAGTTCTCACAATGTTTTCCTTTATTTACTGACCTTTCAAAATGGAAAAAGTCAAGAATTGTCATGGAACCAGTATGGGTGTATTCTCATTCCTCTGTTAAATTTACCAAACAATCCTTTAAATTCTTGGGAAAACATTTTGTAATAAACAAAGAACATAGTGTCATCATTGATTATATTCATTAATTCATATTTTCTTCCTTAGGTCATATAAGTTACTAGGTCGTTCTTTGCTTACTTTATCTTCTGTATCATACCCAGCCCCCACAACTCCCTAGATTTCCAGATTTCAGAATGGATAGTCATGTAAAAACCGAAACAATTGTAATACAATGTGACAGTTCCATTGAGGTAACAAAGTTGTACCTGAATAGAACTGAGCATATCAAAATGGGTGTAATATTTTTATAGTATGAATGAAAAAAAAATATATTTTCGACTGCTATGTTTCCTGTGAAGAAAATACTACAGTATTCTACAATAATCCCATAAGATTATAACCAAACTTACATCTTCTTCTTTTAAGTCTCTTATAAACGCACAATTTTATGGTCCGCAAGAAGTCCTGTTTTTACCCCACTGTAGTTCTTACTATGGAGGACCTGGGAAGATAAAGTAAACAAGGAACGACCTAGTAATTTATATGACCTAAGGAAGAAAATTTTGATCGCAATTAATACTATGATTGAGGAGGATAATAAAGGGCATTGTCTAGAACAGAATGATCGGTCACATTTCCAAGATATTTTTCCAAAAATTTAAAATACTACTTAGTAAATGTAATAGCAAAGAGTTTACACACACGAACTAAATAGTAAATAAAACAAAATATTCAATGCACAATGAAGATATTGCTATTCAAAACTGATACTTGACTGAAAGCAAATATTACTATAAGTCTAAACAATACCCGTATACCGGCGATTATTATAAGAGACTGTGTTGTTTTATGTTCGAAACTATTATCTCTAATCTTCAACCAAGTCATCGAATTAAATACCTTTCTTGATTTATAGAAGCTGGCTGGTGTATGTTCTGTTTTTAAAAGAGGAAATGAAGCAGAAGATGTATTGCTGTTTTGGCTAATTTTTCTAAACTGTTTGAAGTTATTCTTGAGCATTACTTTGTAGATCTACGTGTCCAATCTGGCGTGTTTATCCAACTTATAGCTGAAACTTTGGACCAAATAGGTCTGGTGGATGTGATCTATGCAGGTTTCTCCAAAGCATTCGATGAATTAGAACACGGTACGCAAGCTTGAATATTCTTACATCAGTAAGTCTCTTTTATATTTGCTGAAATCATATATTTCCCATCTCGTTAAATTTGTATAATATCATAGTTAAAAACCTGATATATTTAATCAAAGGCTTGCCTCAAGGTTCGATATTTGGCCCACTGTGAAAATTTCAAGAATATCTCACTCTAAGCACCTTATATCCATACAAGTTTTCTTAGATACAGGTTGGAGTATGCCTCTGTGGTTTGTTGTTATATAACAGCATTGGAAAAATGCAAAGGATACTTTTTAAAATTGGAAAGTTATGTTTTGGATGGGATTTATCTTGGAGAGTCTTATGAGGAGAATATCCTTATATAAAATTATTAACTACACTATTGTCTGCGTTCCTAGTATAAATAAAAGATCTAGTAAATTTATTTCAAATATTTTCTTCTTGCACCAATATTTTGGTCTCTTTTAAACTAAACTGTAATTAACTATATTAACATTGAGAATAGGCTGGACATAATTAATTCTCCTTTGGTAGGTAATAAAAGATTTTTCTGCACTTAAAATTGAAATCTCTTTGTGTTTTTAATCTCTTTTTTGTTTATCAAAATTTATGTTGCTGTTTTTTTATTCACTCATAATTGAATATATTTTTTAACATTAATTGTTTGTGTTTCGTTCTTCTTTAATATTATTTCTCTATTTATGTGTAAATGTTTTGTTATGTATTTTAATCATTGACAACTGTACTATTTTAACATAACTCATAGTTTTCTTTGTATTTTTATTATTTTTTCCAATTTGATTTTACCGACTCCTTCTAAACTAGATTTGGTATTCTTTCTACAATTTAAAATAAAAATATCTACTGGTTTTACATGAAATACAACGAAATGATTAGCCTAACAAGTTCGTTGGAAACAACAACAAAATATTGCATACATGACCGAATTATTTACCAAAATCGATCATTCCAAAAATTTATGGAGCTTTCTTGAAGACATCTTCGCCAAGGGATTATTTTGTGCAGTACATAAACATTATGGACTTGACGCACGTTTCGTCAATGAAGCTAGTACCATCGGGAGGGCGTCCGAAACATTTCCCATGAAGACCTCAGGGTACGATGCCCACTGTTCCGCCCTTGTCCGTGATTAGGTGAGGTGGCGTGCAGGCCATCTGCTGTCGTGAGCTGAGTGATGATCGCCTAATGGAGGTAATCAACTTAATTAACGCGCGCGGCGTAATCCGTTCCAACTTGCAAATGAAGTTGTAAAGTTCAGGTCGAAAAGATCATCGGAGGGGATCACCGGCCAGCAGTGGCTGCGGTGATTATCGCCTCCTGGCCAGATTTATGGGGACCGGGAACGATGCGGTTATTACTTTGCTTTCAGACTGACTGTGTAGGAATTGCTACAATGTGTGAGCATGTTTGATTTGATAGTTATGCAGGGGTAAAATCACAGCTTAATAGTTGACTCATTCCGTTGTTAGAACGTAGATGGATTTGATGACCCCGCTTTGGCTACTAGCCATCAGGACCACCTCAACAAGATATGTTATCTTTAAGATTGTTAAGAGAAATGTCACTTAAAAATATACTTATTTTATTGAATTGCACAGGGTTAATGAACTTATGTCAAAAATTTTAAGGGGTGAAAAGGAGCAAAAACTGAGTTAACTGATGTCACAAACTTGTATCGAAAGTTTAAGGTCATAGAGAAAAAAGCTCATTAAAAATGTTTTTAAAACTGTTTTGGAACTGCTGAAATAGGAACATATATTTTATCGCGGCAAGTACTTACAAAAAATAAATTCTGTAACACTTTTTACGAGTTTGTTTCTTATGAAGCCGGGCTGTATTCGAAAGTCAGTTTGTAATACATTGTTGTAGTGATTGCTGTGCTGTTTTTCGAGAGTACATTTAATAGCCGTATTTCCAGGTTTTCTTTTGAAAATGGCGCAATTATTTAGCAATCGCGAATATGATATGCTCATAATTTATAGCGAAGCAAACGAAAATACCCTCAGAGTTTGTCAAGTGTACCGTGCGAGATGTCCTGAATGACGTTCCCCTGCACGGCGAACATTTGTTGATTTCATTGATTTGATGATTTTAGATCTCGTCGAAGAAGATCCGCATCGTAGCACCAGAAATATCGCTCAGCAAGTAAATATTTATTTCATATCCTGTTATGTGGGGATACGAGAAGCTCAGTTGTACCCATTTTATATTCAACGTGTTTAAGCGCTTACTCCTGAGGTTTTCCAGTACGTCGAGGTTTTTGCGATGGTTGCTTCAGGAACATGCAAGAGATCCTCAATTTACAGCGCAAATACTTGTTATAGATGAAGCATGTTTCAGTCGAAATAGTGTACGTAACTTCACAACACTCACCACTGGACTATCGAAAATCCACACGAAATACGTCACGGTGCCTTTCAGCAACAGTTTTCAGTGAACATGTGGGCCGGTATCGTTAATGACACTTTAATAGGACCTTTTGAATTGCCTAGACGCTTAGACGGCGCTTCATATCTAGATTTTTTGCAAAATCGTTTGTCGGAGTTATTGGAAGACGTGCCATTAAATGTCCGGCAAAATATGTGGTTACTACAAGACGGAGACCCCGCTCACTTTTTTCTGAGAGCGCGCGACTTTCTAAACATTACTTTTCCCGATCGCTGGATAGGCCGCGGCAGCCTAGTTAGATACCCCCCCCCCGGTCCCCTTTAGATTTCTTTTTGTGGAAATATGTGAAAAGTGTTGTCGCGCTGTAACTTGTGTGCAAGTAAATGGTGGATATATCGAACATCTTCTATGAAAATCAGCAGTTCTCAAAAGGTTGCTCCTTGTACTGTTGAGGTAAGTCAAATCCGTGTATTTATCTTATTTTGACATAACGGACATGTGACAAAAAATATTTGGCATAAGTTCATTAACACCCTGTATATCGCGTTAAGAGGAAAACTGTTTAAAACACTCGGTATACGTTTCTAAGCAAATGAAATATATATATTTTTTTTTCATTTAAAGAAGAATATCCATATTTTAAATAGTTATATATACATTGTATGCTAATAAAAACATTTACATTGTTGAGAAATGATTACTTCAATAAAAAACAATTTCGAGAAAAAACAGGCGAGTGCCATTCAACAAATCTCTAGTAAATATTCTTTTCTATAGGATTTTAACTACTGCAATTGTGTCAGAAATGACCTCTTCACCAGGCACCAGGTGCTGCGACAAAGACCAGATAATAAAATTAAAATTTGGAAATTTGTTGCACTTAAGACCCGAAAAACGCTCTCTTAGAAATTTATTATGTTAATGCCAAAAAGGCACTTCTGCGACAATTGATTTTTATGAAGGGCAATTCAGGAATCACGAAACAGCCACCCGTGACTGCAGTGCCATTGACTGAGCACAAAAAGCATAGAGTACCGTGTCTAAATACACACAGGGATTCAAGTTTTCATTGTGAACCCGAACTATTGTAGTTTTATAGACTGTGGTAGGTACAATTTGAGAATTTTCATTCAGCGTCATTGTGACCGGAGTCATTTACTTTCTTTGTGCGATGATGTATTTAAGGAATCGTTTTGTGCGTATACTTAAGAATGATCATCTGCGGTTTGTGTCGTTTGCGTCGATTATTTGTTAGTTTTCAAGCAGGTGTCTAGAAGACTGAGTGATTGGTCAATTTAGATATGTGCAACTCCAAAGTGACATGCATCATAAAAATATAAGTTTTATAGATGAGTGTATTGCAGCGTAGCTTATACAGGGTGAGACGGGTGGATCGCACCAAACCCCAGGTATGGATTCTACAGGTCAAAATAATAAGAAAAAACTCAAATATCTATTGTTAATGCGATTTTCATTTGTTTTCAAGTTATAGCATAATTACAAATTTTAAAATTTTGGAATTAGAGTATGTCATATTCTAGGTTCAAAAGTGGTGGTTTAACGTTTGATTATACGTTTGTACGATCACTGTTACAAAATGGCAAGAACTTATTCAAATTTAGACTATGGAAACATGGCGTTTGTTTATGGTTTTTGTACCAGTTCGTGAAGAATTGCTACTCAATTGGTCATTCCACAAAAAAAGAGTAAGAAACCCACCACGAGAAAGGCTTATATCCGTACTATGTATAGAGAGTACAACACCTATAATCCGAAGATTATGCTAAGCGTATCGAGTTTGCCTATTATTTTATAGCAAAATTCAAGAAGTTTTATTCCAAGCAAGCAGCACAATTTAAAACCAACGGGCTTGCGATGTTTGCTTGTATTTTATATTAAATTGATAGGCAAGCAAAGAGAAATGTGGCTAATATTATTTTTAAATACTTTTGCTAAGAAACTTACTTTACTACCTACTTTCTACGCTTACATGAAAGTCGTCTATTTAATCGATGTTTAAGAGAGATATTTGTATTTTTTCAAAGTGTATTTGCATAGTTATACATACATAAAGTTTTTTTCAATTTATGTAAGTTTAAAGAGATCTGATTGATTCTCGAAAAAAAAAAAATAACTAACATACAGACAGTGATTTAAAGACTGATTAGTCCGACGCTAAGTCTGATTCATTAGAGTGTTTAGATTAGCTAGGAGCATATCGTAAAATACGTTGATTTTTGTCTAAATGTTGATTTGTTCATTAAAGAGCTGATTTCTATAAGATTTTCTTATTTTTTATTTGTAACTGCTATTTAAACCACAACGGAAATTATGCGTCTTACCTTATTATCCTTTGTCTCTATTTGAATAAACATTGTCCAATTATATTATAACTGAAATAAAACAATACTCTTAGTCAATATATAACTTCACAATACATGAGTTTATGACGAGTTCATGATAAATTTATGAATTTGTGCAAAACCATACTTATCGTATCAACTTCGACGTCACCTGTTACATGGGTGTTGTACAATAATGAAAACGTAATATTGACAGTTGGTAGAAGGAAGCGCAAAAACAAACGGAATTCTGGAAGGAAGCCTACATAGTTGAAGTGAGAACAGGGTGGAGATGGGAGCAAGACGATCGGCGGGCAATGTGACAAAATAGTGAAAAATCAAAGTGTTTAACCCGTATTAATTAGCAGGTAATTATTCTCTAAGCACTTGCTTGTTAATTGTTCTATGTAATCTTATGATTGTGATGATTATAGATGTTAAATGATAACAATTCTTCTTTGTATGTTTAGCCGCCATTGCTTTATGCTCAAGGGCATATATTTTATATAAGGTAAAATTGTTACAATTATTATTAACGATTGCCCATTATTTATTACATGTTAAAATATGTATATATTGTCGTGACTGCCCAGATATTGCAATAACAACTCCTTTGTTTCACATTTAACTTGTTTTATCATGATTACGTTGTTCGAAAACAAATAATAAAGCATTTCTTGTGCTCACTTTATGTCATACGCATATAAGAGCCTTGTTGAATTTACTAACATTTTCGCCTGTGAGGAATGAATCTTAAAAAAAAGAATAATTAAATACAAAAAAAAAAGAATTGCTAAAACAGATCTTCCGAAATCTCAACTCATAGCTGGTTTGCCTCCCATATGGGACTCCAGTATCTTCCGGCCCTGCCGGCTAACTAGCACCAAACCTCTTCAGTTTTACTTGGAAGTGTGTATGTCTAATTCGAGTGAGGTGACATTTAGTGAGACATTAGTTTTATTTATTATTAGCAAAGGATCTTAATTTCTGTCTTTTGTTAGCGGTTGTTTTGTATTTATATTGGGTAGTTACAGCAACGATCGTGGGTTTCTCTGCCATGCTCTTTCTCCATAGGAGCTCTAGGTGAGCCTGGCACTCTCGTTTTATGTTAAATGGTTGTTAATGTATTTGTTGTTCATTCTATTTGTCACATGTTTAATTTGAAGACTGTTGTACGTAAATAATAAAGTTAGGTGTATTTACTCTGCTTTCTACTTCCCCTCTTTAAAGTTAGTAGCCAGCGCCTTCCGATCAATTAAAAAATAGATGTATACAACGTAGGTATTCCTTATGACTATCACATATTTTTGGCCACAACTACGTTCATTTTTTTTTTTCGATCGAACCCGGGGTTGTTATACTACAAATTCACGGGAGTTAAACGGGAGTTTTGTAAGAGCGATGATGTAGGCACACCCGAGTTCACGAATAAATAGCATTTTATATGTTATTACAATTACTACTTTTTCTGTTTTTCTATGAAAAATATTGTAATTATATAATCATTCTGGAAATTGTCGAACCATATCCTATTAGCAAAAATTTTCTTCGTGTAATTAATCCACCGGCAGACTAAACCCCGTCATCGAAATAATAACCAATTAGTGCAAAATGTATCCCCGTCCAAAAAATCCGGACGAATCGAACATCCGAATGGCAGTAGCTCCAGCCAAATTAGTGGACGAGCACGGCTACAGCGGCCCCCGGCCGACGATAAGATCAGAATCCCCCTAACGAAACTAAAAATATCTCGGTGCGTTTGATCAATTTAATTAATTCATTTGTTTTTGCACAAATTAAAATTAATCGCCGGAATTAAAATACGGATCACATAGTAGGCTGCGAGAGGGAATAAAACCAACACCACGCCAACTAGTTTTCGGAAGAATTGAAAAAAGAGGATCGGGCCGGAGGCGTGATGTCTTTACCGGGGTGTCGGTTTTCTCTACATGAGGAATGCCAAATCATTTAATGTTTTTTTTTTTTCAAAGTCTCAGTCGATGCCCACAATAGTTACTTCCTTGTGTCAATTATGGAATCAATATTTAATATTTATTTAATCGGTACAGTTTTTTTTTAAATATAAACTATCAAAAATAAGTAAAACGAAAAGAAAAGTTAGTATAAGTTCAAGAGATGATAACAACTTTTTGAAGCGATATATGCTGTTTTTTTCTGTCTGCTGTTTTTCAGTATAACATTTTCGGTTAGGCAGTACTATTTTCATAAAAATAACTCTTGATCGATCCTTTTGGAGTAAGGGTCATTTTAATAATTCTTTAATTTTTCACACAGATGTCAAATACCCAAAAGGTCAAGAAAAAAATTCAGCCTTCTGTAGGTGATAGAAAAGTTGTCAGGTGATTATTTTACGATGAACAGAATCAGTTTCTTTCATAGTTGAACAATAAAACTATCGTTAAGAGACTAAATGAAGAATTATGCAACATAATTCTCTCAAAAGTTGTCAAACTATCTTGGCAACTATTTGAATTACATTATTGAAGGAAAACCTGTAGTTCCAAGTACCATTACTTGATGGTCTAGTTATTTGGCCTACGAAACGTCCTAATTTGACCATCATTAACTTTTTTTTATAGTTATGTTAAGGATCAGCTGTACACAAGGCAATACGGCAATGAGGAAGAATTGAAAATAAATATTTCAAGATTGATAAATTCAGTATCTCCTGACATGATACAATCTGTTACTCGGAGCAATAATGAACGACTGCAGAAGTGTATAATTAGTAATGGCTGCATTTCGAACATTTGTGATAAAATTTAATTTATTGCTTTGAGGGTTGCTTTCGCTGTACAGCAAGAATAAAACGCTCTCTCAACGGTAATAATAAAGTATTTTATTGAAAACTAAGTTGTATAGAAAAGGACGTGTTGACGGGGTGAGTGTTCGTTGGAGAGTCCCTGTGTGTGGAGTCGGTCGTAGGTATATGAGTAAGCATCTGGTCGCCGGCGCCAGTCCGCCGTAGACCCTTCCTGGAACGCTGATGCGTCCAGCGGCGGCAGCGTCCTGCTGGCGCTCTTGACTGATGCTTAAAAATGGGTCACTTGCGGCATGTGTATCCACAGCTTTATCTATGTTGTTTTGTTCGTTGCTATTGTTATTGTTATGTAAATAAAAGCTGCTGTGTTAGAAAGTATTAAAGAAAAGAAATACAATTATAATTATATTCAATATCCTGGTTTTTTATTTATATAAAACTCGATAAATTATACATCGTAATAAAGAGAATTTTCCCTTTTTAACATTGAGTAGCAATGACCATTGCAATCATATTGATGAGAACTAATAAGTTTGAAACAGGTATGTGCCTAGTGACGAATGATCCTAGCTGTTCACTAGGTACGGGTGTAATTCAATGCTGGTCGGGGGCATTAGTCAGAAGTGTAGTTGTTCTCCGTAATATCTAATATATTGTTGTTTACGTCAGTGAAATAGATCAGTATATTATATGTACAGTGCTTACAGTAAACATGTAAATGTAAATTTTGCAGCCAAAAGAATCAAAAGAAAAGCGTGTCCGTAATGGTCTTACGCGCACGGGTAGGGTCCTCAACCACTCGCAGCGGGCCGAGATCGTTTGGTGAACGTAAGATAACGATCTGTTAGGTAAATTGGCTCAGTTATTCGCGGATATTTTTAATGGGATAAATCTTTAGAGCCATTGTGCTCCTCTCGTTAGGCCGGATCGTAGAAGGCGATGAGCGAACAGCGCCCTAAAAATAAGGCCGGTAAGGGCCAATGTGGCGAATAGCCGTCGACTGTGCGATCACACATGCGAACGTAAGCCGTTCGGAAATAATGAATATTAAAACCATTGATGTCTTTCGCGTGCTTGTTAGACGGATTTTCGACGAATGTTTTAAAATATTTTCGTTTCATTCTATTTTAACAAGCTCGCAGTGCCCCGCCAGACAGATTTGGCTTAATTTTTAGATCGCAAATAAGGGCGGAGGTCCTCCTCAAAGGGCTCATATGCAATCGAAAAAGGGAATTTCTATCCAACGAGATTTTATTAAAATATCTGGGAATTCTTTGAGGTCTGGATTCAATATAAAAGACAAACCTCAAGCATAAAAATCTTGCAAAATAAGGAATATTGTTTTTAAAGTGTATAAAAAGTCAAGAGGGGTCATATCGGGAGACCCAGCAGGCCATTCAGTTGCCTCGCTGCGTCCAATCCATTTATCAGAAAAAGTTTCATATGCCCGTACCACACGTCCAAACTGTGGAGGAGCCCCATCATGCTGAAACCATATTTGATCTGCCGGTAAATTGGGATTGTTATTGTTCGAGAATAACCGTCTAAGCTCTGGAATAATATGTTCTTGCAAAAGTTCAGAGGTTAAATGTCTGTTTATACAATAGGGTTCTATGACGTGTTCACCAATAATTTCTGTGGTCGTTGGGTGTGAACTTCCTCCATCCCATATGGGTTTTGGTCTGACCAATACTTACAGTTGTCTCGGTGTACATGCCCGTTTAACCAAAATATAGATTCGCCAGAAAACAATATTTGGGTGACAATGTTGATATTTTCTTTTAATTTATTCATAACAACTTTATAGAACTCGATTCTACGATCATAATCATCTTCACTCAAATCATGTAACAAATTAATATTATATGGATGTAATTTTTCCCGTTTGCAAATTTTTTGAATGGAATATCGACTCATGTAATGATTTAAAGCCCTCTGTTGTGTCGAATTTATTGGATTTTCCACCACATCTGCTAACATGACCTTCAAAGAATGTTCTTCATTTGAAACGCTTACTGGTCTTTTTTGTTGATCTGTAACACCTTCAGTTTCATGAAAACGTTGCAATCTCTTGAAACGGTTGTTTTAGAAATACGTTCCGGCATGTAATTCATGAAGAATATCCACTATTTCGTCACGACTTCATCTTCTATCATCATATCCTATGATCATTGAAACTTCAATACTTAAACATGTCATTTCTACGCGAAAATTATTCACACTAAATGTATTTTTGATATGTGAAGATAATCACTAGGTATTAGACAAAAGAACGACGGGGCGTTATTATGGAGATAGAAACTTTCAAAGTTAACTTGATGTACTATAAACTTAATGAACTAAAATATTTATATATAACTTATAAGACAAGGCGGGATCTGTTTTGGTGTAGATGTTTTATATAGTATAGCTAATTTTTGCTTTAATAGCTCCAAACTGATATAACAAAACATAATTTCAATATGCGCGCTCTTCAAAACGTGTGTTAAACTTATTATTAAACAAATAGTGAAAAAATTTAAAAAAATTCCATTTTTGTTTCTCTTTTTTCAAACACAGTTCAAAAACTATTAATTTTAAAGAAAAATTGAAGAGGAAAAAAATATTCGGAATTAAATTTTACACAAGATTACACCTATTTACAATATACTTATTGCAAATATAGCAAAAACAACAAAAAGTGAAAAAAATTACAATATATTTGCGATTTTTTTTTAATTATAGGTAGGATCTTCATACTTGGCCAAACAAATCTTTTTGATATAATAAAACATTACACCAATTTTCGTTAAAATCGGTCCGATAGTTTTCGAGTAATTATTTTGCAGTCCAGATTTTTGAAAATAATTGAAATTTTTGCAAATTTAACTGAGCTTAAATTAAGATTTCTAGATACTTGAAAATTTTTTCACATAAAAAGGGCACTAAAACTTTAAAATGCGCCCAGAAGAATTGAAATCCGTTAATTAGGAGAGCTGTGGTAATTGTGTAAAGATGTGCATAAATTTTGCGCTTATAAACAAATAGAATAACTTTATAAATTCATTATAATTATTTTATTTAAATTATGCTTTTAAAGTACTCGGAAAGACGCTCCTTTTTTTAAAAAACGTGGTGATTCGTTAATTGGTTTCAGAGTTATAATCGATCAAAGTTGACCGGCATTTGTAGCGTAACTACGAGGTCTGGAGAGCTGTTTTTTAAATAAATACCTTTGTCATTCCGAGTACTTTCAGGGAGTGAATTTGCAAAACTTGCGCCCTTGTGCAACCCATATAAAATGTCGATTAAGACTATTGGACCGAGCTTGAAATTCATGAAAAATGTATGGGAGGTAGTGGTGGGGGAGTAGAGAGCTCGGCCACTCCGGCCGACTCGAAATTGAAATCGCCCGTTCAAAATAGCGGCGCGCTTAAAAATCTTGATTATCTCGGCTTCTAGTGGTCCGATTTTGACGTTTTTTTTTAAATCGATGTCTCGGGAGCTGAAAAGTCCAAATATCGCATTTTCAAATGCGAATTATTGTTAATTATTGGTCTATTAACGTATTGATAATTACTACTTTTTAATTTGCTTTACTTTTCTTGTACTTTTCTTTATTCTATTAATGAATATTACTCAAATTTATATAGTTTTTATCCGTACATTGTATTCCATACATATCACTGGCCCCGTTTTTGAGGACCGAGTAAATCTGGAGACATTCCCACGCGTGTACGGACCGCTTAGCCACCGCTTACCGCCGGTGTCCTTTGCGTAATTGCCGCTCCAACGACGAAGAACGCCGTCATTGTCGGAGCGGCCACAAAATCCATCTTGCATTGCAATTAATCGCCCGCGATAGATCCTAATAAAGGTACCTTTTGTGAACGGACCATTAGCGCCGCTGCCTTACAAATTAACTAGAACAAAGCGGACGGTCAGGTGAAGGCAGAATCATCCGGTATAATCACTTCTTCGGAGCGTACGCCCGGATTCGGCGTGGTTAATTAGTTTTTCGAGAGTTTAATGGCCAATTCCGTAATTAGCTCAGTAGTTTGGTTCTAGGTGAGCTGGCAAGCTTGGAAAAAATCGAAAGATCAGATCAATGAACTAAGCATAGTATGGATAATTTTAATTAAACTCGGAAACTTTACGTTTAACAAATCGAACCTCGAAAGCAGTCGGAAATAGATAAGAATTAACATGTAGACATTAATAAATACGACTATAGCCTCAGCTAGAAAACTTTGACCTGTCCTTGTTGTTCTCGGACTAGACTATGTGGGGGCGGTCCCGCTAGCAGAACCCCCAGGCACGCTCTGATGTTCATTTCTAGTTGGTTCTAAAGCTGCTATGAACGTAAACACTCATCCGACAACGGTGGTTCTTTGAGACGTTTCGTAATGATCTGTAACTATTCGCATCTAGTGATTTCAAATGCTTCGGCGGGATTGAGGACTAAATCTTACGAAATACAAAAGAACAAAATATTATATCTTTTATTTCAAATATCTACTTACGCACATTAAAAAGAGTCATTTAGCTTTTGTAAAACATTTTAGATATTCATGTTTTGTCCAACGTCCCTTAAAAATACTTTTATGTACTTGTAGCGAGCTTTATCTGTTATCTCCTAAAAAGTAAGATGCCATCCAATTCACAATTTCGCTATTCTGGATTTGCCTCTTTATTTTATCTGATTTTTCTTGTAGGTATTTGCTTAAAAACTACCGCAATAATTAACAGACAGTCGTGTCGCTTCACTACTAGTTTACGCTTAGAACTAGAATTTGCACAAGAGCTACTTCCAAAATGTTGAAGCATTTATTCATGTGAGAAGTAGATGTCTGGTTTTATGATCTGCATACTTACAATGAAATACTCATATCGTATAATTTCTTACTTTAAAAATGGGCAGCATTTAAAATAAATATTTGATACTCACGGTTGAACGATTTCTATTCTTACCAGTGTTGCAAGAAACAACTACACCACGGGCTATATGCCCCCCAGGTATTGAATTACACTCGCAACACTGAATGTAAGCGTACTACGATTTCTATTCTTAATTTTATGATCTACATACATTTTATAGAAACATGTTTTGTATTGTATATTAATGTATCGTTTGTGCTTTGTTTAATATAAAAATTGAATAGTTTTGGTCAAATGATTGTATATGTATATACTTATTTTAAGAATATATTTGGATATAAATATTTCTCAGTAATAAAAAATATTTTGTTTCAAAACTCAACACCTAGTACAACAGCTAGGATCGTTCGTAAGCGTAACCAACCAGACTTATTGATGCCCCTCATCATTATGTTGTTAAAACGATTCAGCTACTTTAGTGTCGTTACTCACAAGGAGATGTGTATAAACAGAGCGTAAGTGCTGGCTCCATCTATCGTGCTACTTCCCAGCTACGCCATTCTGTGATCTACAATTTTCTTTCAAGAAAACATAAGTTTGATTATAGTATGCTACATTTGTTCCTACATTAATACTAAATTTTAAATATATGTATTTTAACGATAGTTTTGAAACAAATATGTTTGTAGCTTATGATGATCTGTAAGAGATATTGTAGCTAAAGTCCGAGATAATAAATTTCGAAACTATAAAAGATTTGAATTAAATTATATATATTTACAAATAATATAAATTCTAAGAGAAATTATAGATTACAGCAAATATTTCACATAGTTTGACGAAAGTATATACATTTGAATGGAACAAAATAACATTTACGGCAAATAATTCCATTTAAAACTATATGCTCATTTACTTACACATTACAAATGCTTTTTTTTTTCAGTGTTGATTTTTCGAGAGAAAGTTATTGTTGATAAAAAGTTTTACCTATCTTGGGAATTCATGGGACACGCGCCGTATATAAAAAAATGGACAGTGTAACATGTTTGAAGAAAAATAATAGGTATTTTGCAGAATTTCGAGAATAAATAGGCACCACCTGAAAATGGCCTGGACAAATGTAGTGTTTATTATTAAATCGGTAACTCTGAGAGAATGACCGCAAGCTGCTCGTCTATTTATTATATTAAATGATTAATTTCACGGGCAAGTCGTGTAGATAATGGGCGAAGTTGTTAATAATAACAGCGGCGTATCCTCTCCCATCAATTTGTTTCGATCGTCGGGGCCGGCTTCGTGACCGCTGGCGCGAACCTCCGCGTTAATGGCTGCGCTATTACGTGATCTAATTCCGAAATTGCCCCGCGAGGAGCCGTTCCGGCACATGTTCTATTTGGACTCGCGCACACACCTAATAATTTCATCGGGAACAACGCGCCGTACCACCTATACTTTCAGCAGCTTTGCACTAATGCCATTTTCTTGATTGCCGTCGAACGGGTTTATCGTCCAGATGGGAAATGCGGAGAGCTGTGGGTAATTACTATATTAGCTGAACTGAAATGATGACCGTATAACGCTATCACAGGAAACAACCTTACCGGACGGTGCTAAGGATAATGCGTCACGTAATTTCAACTTTATATAGGCTCATAAAGAATTTAGGAGGAAAAATATAAAAAAAGAAAATAGAAACAGACCTTTCTCTATTGATACTCCGGTACGGAATTCGAATTTGTTGGGTCATATTATGTCAAACATGAAACTCCATATTTCACATTTTACTAATTAATGCAAAAGTACAAGATANTGTATATAAAAAAATGGACAATGTAACATGTCTTTACAACTCTGAAGAAAAATAATAGGTACCAATTTTGCAGAATTTCGAGAATAAATAGGCAGCACCTAAAAATGGCCTGGACAAATGTAGTGTTTATTATTAAATCGGTAACTCTGAGAGAATGACCGCGAGCTGCTCGTCTATTTATTATATTAAATGATTAATTTCACGGGCAAGTCGTGTAGATAATGGGCGAAGTTGTTAATAATAACAGCGGCGTATCCTCTCCCATCAATTTGTTTCGATCGTCGGGGCCGGCTTCGTGACCGCTGGCGCGAACCTCCGCGTTAATGGCTGCGCTATTACGTGATCTAATTCCGAAATTGCCCCGCGAGGAGCCGTTCCGGCACATGTTCTATTTGGACTCGCGCACACACCTAATAATTTCATCGGGAACAACGCGCCGTACCACCTATACTTTCAGCAGCTTTGCACTAATGCCATTTTCTTGATTGCCGTCGAACGGGTTTATCGTCCAGATGGGAAATGCGGAGAGCTGTGGGTAATTACTATATTAGCTGAACTGAAATGATGACCGTATAACGCTATCACAGGAAACAACCTTACCGGACGGCGCTAAGGATAATGCGTCACGTAATTTCAACTTTATATAGGCTCATAAAGAATTTAGGAGGAAAAATATAAAAAAAGAAAATAGAAACAGACCTTTCTCTATTGATACTCCGGTACGGAATTCGAATTTGTTGGGTCATATTATGTCAAACATGAAACTCCATATTTCACATTTTACTAATTAATGCAAAAGTATAAGATAGGGTAAAATGGATATTTCACAATTGATATTTTGGTGTGTCAATCAAATATATCTAACCATATTTCACATATCAAACTCCATATTTCACAATTCACATTTTATTAATTAATGTAAAATTTTAAGAAGATGTGCAATTGTTAATTCACAATTGACACTCCAGTATCGAATTTGTCTATCCATGTTTCAAATACCATATCACTTCATATTGCACAATTAATATTCACACATTTTACTAATTAATACAAAAGTACAAGAAACTGATATTTAATAATTGGCACTCCCATATGACTATCAAATTTATCTGATCATATTTCACATGTCAAACTCCATATTTCACAATTCACATTTTATTTATTAATGCAAAATTTCACGAAGATGTGAAATTGCTAATTCACAATTGACACTTCATTATGTTAATCGAATTTGTATATCCATGTTTCAAATATCATATCACTTCATATTACACATTGATATTCACACATTTTTCCAATTAATGTAAAAGTACAAGAAACTGATATTTCACAATTGACACCCCCATATGACAATCAAATCTATCTGACCATATTTCAAACCTCAAACTCCATATTTCACAATTCACATTTTGTTAATTAGGTAACGAAAAATTTCAAGAAGAGGTGAAATTGCTAATTCATAATAATTGACACTCCGGTATGTTAATCGATTTTGTTTATCAATGTTTAAAATATCAAATTTCATATTGCACAATTGCACATTTTACTAATTAATTCAAAAGTACAAGAAACTGATATTTCACAATTGTCATTCCCATAAGACAATCAAATTTATCTGACCATATTTTAAATACAAACTCCATATTTCACAATTCACATTTTATTAATTAATGCAAAATTTCAAGAAGAGGTGAAATTGCTAATTAACAATTGACACTCCTGTATGTTAATCGAATTTGTCTATCTTTGTTTCAAACAATAAAACTTCATATTGTACAACTGATATTCACACATTTTACTAATTAATGCAAAAGTACAAGAAACTGATATTTCACATTTTACACTCCTATATGACAATCAAATTTATTTAATTATATTTCACGTATCAAACTACATTTTTCACAATTTACATTTTATTAATTAATGCGAAATTTCAAGAAAAAATGAAAACGCTGATTCACAATTAACACTCCGGTATAATAATCGAATTTGTCTATCCATGTTTCAACTATCAAACTTCATATTTCACAATTTACATTTTGCTAATTAATGCAAAAGTACAAGAAAAGGTGAAACTGATATTTCGCGATTGACTCTCCCGTATGACAAATTTATTTAGTTATGTTGTCAGCCCATATTCCATTAATTCATCTCAACATATTTCGAGATATTTGCTTATTTATAATATTTTTCAAAGATCTACACACCTTGTAACTTGTATAAAAAGCTTTGGACTAAAGTACATTTGGTTCCATTGTCATATTTTGATCATTTGTGTACCATTTTTTTACATTTTGCAATTTATATATATTTCACAATTTACAATAATATTTCACAATTTAATTTATGCATTTCACAACTTATTCTCACCATTTCATTTCCTTTTAAACTATTTCTCGGTGTATTCATTTACAGCATTTAAATTATCCTAGTTCTGATTTTCAATTCCGAATAGAGTGCCCATATTTATTATTGAAAATAAATTAAGCAATTTATATTAACCGCATTCAAGTAGTCTAGTAAATATTGTCACAATTCTGTTAAGCTCCACTACATATATCTGAGTTTCTAAGGAAACAACCGAGAAATAAATCTCTCTCGTCTTTGTTGGGCAGCGATTAAATTACAAGATAATCCCCCCACAATTAATTCAACAATTAAATCTCCTAAATTATGAGACCACTCCAACTACACATAAATTATCTGCGGCTACCTACGTTCAAGCCATTCGAAATCCTGAGGTGTATCTAACCTTACATGCGCAACATCCAGCCGGCGTAGCAGCGATGATACTCGGTTCTCTACGATTTTGTTTGAGTTGCATGTTTGGCTTCATCTATTACGAGCTCTTGATGTGTGTAAGTGTCCTACCTGCGGTTCCCAAACGGTTTAGGTTTGCGATATTGAAATGAAATACAGCTGGAGATTTACTAATCTGGTTTAGTGTACATACAAACTAAGATACAACATATTTGAATGTGAGAAGAAAATGCAGGAGTAAATTGCGGACAGCCAAGCAGTCAAGCAGTCCTGAAAATGTTTGGATCTTATTTGTGCAACTCAAGTATGACGTGGTATTGTCAGAAAGCCCAGAAGCGGCGAGTTATTTGAAGNTTTCAAATATCATATCACTTCATATTACACATTGATATTCACACATTTTAATAATTAATACAAAATTACAAGAAACTGATATTTCACAATTGGCATATGACTATCAAATTTATCTGACCATATTTCACAATTCACATATTAATTAATGCAAAATTACAAGCAGAGCTGAAATTACTAATTCACAATTGAAATTGGTATGTTAATCGAATTTGTCTCTTTATGTTTCAAATATCAAACTTCATAATTGATATTCAAACATTTTATTAATTAATGCAAGGGTACAAGAAACTGATATTTTACAATTGACACTCCCATATGACAATCAAATTTATCTGATCATATTTCACATATCAAATTCCATATTTCACAATTTACATTTTACTAATTAATGCAAAATTTCAGGAAAAGGTAAAAACGCTAATTCACAATGAACACTCCGGTATGATAATCGAATTTGTCTATCTATGTTTCAACTATCAAACATCATATTTCACAATTTACATTTTACTAATTAATGCAAAAGTACAAAGGTGAAACTGATATTTACAAATTTATTTAGTTATGTTGTCACCCCATATTCCTTTAATTCATCTCAAACATATTTCGCGATATTTGCGTATTTATAATGGTTTTCAAAGATTTAAACAAACTTGTATGTATAACAAGCTTTGAACTAAAGTACTTTTTGTTCCATTGTCATTTGTGTACCCTGTATTTATATTTTGCAATTGATATATATTTCACAATTTACAATAATATTTCACAATTTAATTTATGCATTTCACAACTTATTCTCACCATTTCATTTCCTTTTAAACTATTTCTCGGTGTATTCATTTACAGCATTTAAATTATCCTAGTTCTGATTTTCAATTCCGAATAGAGTGCCCATATTTATTATTGAAAATAAATTAAGCAATTTATATTAACCGCATTCAAGTAGTCTAGTAAATATTGTCACAATTCTGTTAAGCTCCACTACATATATCTGAGTTTCTAAGGAAACAACCGAGAAATAAATCTCTCTCGTCTTTGTTGGGCAGCGATTAAATTACAAGATAATCCCCCCACAATTAATTCAACAATTAAATCTCCTAAATTATGAGACCACTCCAACTACACATAAATTATCTGCGGCTACCTACGTTCAAGCCATTCGAAATCCTGAGGTGTATCTAACCTTACATGCGCAACATCCAGCCGGCGTAGCAGCGATGATACTCGGTTCTCTACGATTTTGTTTGAGTTGCATGTTTGGCTTCATCTATTACGAGCTCTTGATGTGTGTAAGTGTCCTACCTGCGGTTCCCAAACGGTTTAGGTTTGCGATATTGAAATGAAATACAGCTGGATATTTACTAATCTGGTTTAGTGTACATACAAACTAAGATACAACATATTTGAATGTGAGAAGAAAATGCAGGAGTAAATTGCGGACAGCCAAGCAGTCAAGCAGTCCTGAAAATGTTTGGATCTTATTTGTGCAACTCAAGTATGACGTGGTATTGTCAGAAAGCCCAGAAGCGGCGAGTTATTTGAAGGTCAACCCTTCTTCTTTGACGGTGATTTCTGACCTTGGATTCTGAAAAGGTGAGAAATCTTACGTACTGGGAGGTAGTTGAGTTATTTTTTATTTTCAAGGTCATTTGAAGGTCGACTTCCCTTCTCGAACCTCTCAGGTTCGTCAGTATAGCAAATATATTGGGAAAATGATATCTATAATAGTTATTTGGGCCTTCGGGAACCACTACTTGGTGAGCTTGGATTTGATAAGGTCATTTTGATAAAGACCTAGAATAGGATCTAAGACAGTGAGATGATTTTTGTATCAATGAGATCCGGTTTCAACTATCTTAAGGGCATAAAAATGGCAAAGAAGACTTCTTATTCGAGAATTTGATACTCTCAGTTAGTATGTGGCCTTGGTTTCACGTAGAGGATATTTCAAATCCTGCTACATTAGAATATGCTGAAGATGGTGACACTGCCGCAAAAGGGAATGTGTGGAATGATCCATCCTACGGTATTCAGAGGTATCACCCTCAATAATCAAGAGTTGATCGTGAGATAACCTTGAACATGGACTTCAATGTTAAATCCAAGGTCACAGGATTGTTAACTGTAAAACAACTGGGAGCTGAAGTAGAAATGTGCAGTGCTATCACAAAGCTTCAATAAGTCCGCAATCTCCTAAACAACTTTTGTATATATCATTTCCAGATATCTCGCTTTATCCTGTCGGGGGATCAACCTTACAAGTTCGGGAGAGGGATTTGACATTCATGATCTTGGAAATGATTAAATAGTCATCTCCTAACGTAAAATTTCTCGTTCTTTCCGAGTCAGAAATTTTATTACCATAAAAAACAAGAGTTGACTTTCAAGTAACATTGAACATGACCTTAAGAAAATGTACCTTATTTGTCTCAGATTATTGTATTTGCTTAATTAGTCTTCAGTTAAAGAGATTATTTCAAGCTTTCACACTTTTGGTGAGTATGTAAACAAATTTGATAATTCATTTTTTAATTTGTACGTTGAAGGATAAAAACACTAAAAAACATTTGTAAAATTAAATACTATGCACACTGTAAAGGAAATTTATTTTCCTAAAATTGAGTCAGGAACAAATTGTATAAAACTTTTATACAATATGGTTTGAAAATATAAATAATATAAATTTCAGTTGTTGACACATTGCCTAGCAGTGCAGTGCAGCAAAGTGGAATTATTTTATTGTTGATTATTATTTTTATTTAATAACTTTTCTAACCTAAACTAACAACCATTCCCCATCCTTGCGTCACTTTCTTAGAATTAACCGCATTCGACAACCGAGGTAGAAAGACACTGGCGGAAATTCTCAAGGCACGCTCCTGCCGCTGAACTTTATTGGCTTATTTATTCTTTTCTTGGAATTTTACCTCAACAGATATTGTATGGACTGTACCACTTTAACATTCAATGATTTTAATGGTGCTCAAAGCTGCTGACTGACGGTTTTGATCGTCCTAAGGCTCGATCCAGTTCCACGTGGGCAGGAGGACCGTTTGAGGACCGCCGGCCCTGACCGGTAGAGGGCATATTAATATATAATACCTACCTATAAATAAGTGATACAACGGCATTGTCCCGGACATATTTATAGTTCATTAGGATCCATTGGAGCCCGTGTGGCCGGACACATCTCTAATTGTATTCGAATAAGGCCCTAATAGTCGCACGGAGCGACACTCGTACACCGGCTGAATAATTTATTTATAATGACGGAATAAATATCGGATTAAGGGGATTTGTGTGGTGTGATGAATGGCCCCGGCCGCCTGTCCGTTGCTGGCCGCTTAATTTAATTGATTAGCGCTCTCCGAAAAAACCGCCCGCTCGCATCGCGCTCTCTTGTGTGAAAATATAAATTTATAGGCAGAAAATTAGTGAGGTTAGAGTTGATGGTGGCTTATTTATGGTCGAGTCGAGAGTTATAGTGCTGGCTGGGTCTCTGAGGTCAGGACCGTGCCGGCCCACCGCGACTAACAAAAAATTTTGCGAGATTCGCGTCGATCTTAAATGGTCGATGTTACAGTTCAAATGGTCGATATTACATTCCGTACTTTTGTTATCGAAATCATTCAGTTATTTAGAAAAGTATAATTGTTTTTATTGAGACATATTAACTTGTATTAAATTACACAGCCACACAAAAAAAGTAGTCTGTACTTTTCATGCGACATATGTTATCCGTAGTATTTATATCTCCTGAACTCGAATCCAGTGTCAGAATTGAGCTATCATATGATAGGAATTTCCTAACCTCAAAAAACAGGTCAAAAATAGTAAAAATTCACGAAAGTGCTAGGAAAAACACAAAATTTTTCTGTATTCAAATGTTCATTTACATGGTGAAGACGTAAATCCGCGGTCAGAATTTATGGTTCTTTTTCTAACCTAAAAAAACAACGGGTCAATTAAGGTCAGATATCACGAATTTTCAAAATATAACAGATTCACGCCAAATATGGTATACGGAGGTTTTCGGGGTCGCTGATCACGGATCCGAGGTCAATTTTGCAAAATTCAAAATGGCGGATCTAACATGGCAGACCAAATTTTCAAAAAATAACACATTCGCGTCAAATTTGGTATACGAGGGTTTTCGAGGTCACTGATCACGAATTCGAAATCAGATTTACAAAATTCGTATTTAAAAATTTCATCACAATTGCCTATGTACTTTATTACCTGAGATTAGGCAGAAAACTCGTTAATAGATCCTTTACAGAAAAAAGAACAAGATACAGCCGAAAAAAAAGAAGGTTAAAACATGATTGGGTACTCAGGTTATAAAATAAACAAAAATATTACAAACTGCGGCTCCGAAAACCCACGTATACCTTTGACGCGAATGTGTTATTTTTTGAAAATTTGCTCGGCCATCTTGGATCCGCCATCTTCAATTTTGCAAAATTAACCTCGTATCCGTGATCAGCGACCCTCGTATACCAAATTTGGCGCGAATCTGTCATTTTTTGAAAATTCGTTATATCTGACCTTAATTGACCCGCTTTTTTTGTGGTTAGGAAAAGAACCATCAATTCTGACCACAGATTCATGTTCGGCGGGGTCTTAACCATATAAATGAACATACAGAAAAATTTTTTTTGTATTTTTCATAGCACTTTTCCGTGGATTTTTACTATTTTTGACCTGTTTTTTGAGGTTAGGAAATTGTTGTGATGTGATAGTTCAATTCTAACACCGGATTAGTGATCAGGAAGCAAAAATACTACAGATAACATATGTCGCATGAAAAGTACAAACAACTTTTTTTTGTGTGTGGCTGGAGCTTATGAAGCAGATCTGTTAATACTGTTAATTAGGTTTTGAAATTTGATACATTCAGCTTTTGTTAAATTAATTGTTAATAAATTTTTTGTTACACCATAATTTACAAAACTCTGGTCAAGATCTTATTAGTATATATATGAAATTCATTATGGTTCACAGCTGGGATCACTGCGCAAGCGTCACCAGCAAAAAAGAGTAATAACACCTATATTAATATTTTCAGGTAAATAATTTATAGAAAGTATAAAAAGCAATGGTCTCAGAACCGATCCCTGGGGAACTCCACTGTTCGTATCATGCAGAAGTGTGATTTTTAAATTTTACAAGCATTATTCTATACGATAGATAATAATTTTTAACTCAATTAAGAAATAGTGCTCGAAAGCTCAGATTAAACAATTTACATTTTATAAATTGAATGTTTAAACAATCTAATGCGTGAGATAAATAAAAAACAAATCCGCCACAGCATACAATTGTCTTCAGACTGTGTAAAAAAACCGTACTCAGAATTACTAATATTGAATTTATCTAAACCCTCAAGAATTTACGATTTTTTTTTAAATTTTAGAATTCACGCTCTGAATATATACGTGTGTAATAATTAGTTGCCACTGTTGTTAATAAAATTTACAAATACAAAATAAATGAGAATAGGTTAGTAACCGTTAGTATAGTGTGATGTGTTGGTGTAGATAGAACGGTGTGACGTCACAATCGTTCTGCTACACGTGACAAATTTAGATTTTTTTAAATTTATTTATTTTACGTACGTTAAATTTGAATTGATAATACTTAAATATTTTACTTTTCATGTGATTTTTACACTACTTTTAATCTGTTTACTAACTTTCTTATAAAATTAAAATTTCATGCAAGTTTCCGTTTCCTCGTTTAAAAGTAACACAAAAATTGTTCAAAGTTGTTTCATTGCGTTAATAAACATGCTTCCAAACGATGGTCAAAATTAGTCGCAAAACGACAAGTTAAATTGTACTGACATTCTCCGTACATTAACACCATATAGTTCTTGTTCAAAAAACATTTTATACGCTGCCTAATACTGCAACACGCAACGCACGTGCACAAGATGCACAGGGTCGGCTCACATTTATGGTTAATTTTCTTAATTAATTTTCTCGAAAGCAAAAGCATTTCGGCCATAAGTCGCTTATTAAAGGTTGCTTATTTTCGTGCCCTCTATTACCTTTTTCAAGGAAAAATTTATTTCAGAAACACCCTGTATACATTATGTATCAGATTGACATGTATGTAACAATAATGTTCAGAAAATTGCGGAGAAAATACATACATTTCAGTAAGTGCTAATTAAAACTTATGGAGAAAAAACTAGTGAAATATGTAGATTGTATCATTAAACTAAATAATTTTTTTATTTTTGTATTATTACTGTTTTTCTATTAAAAATATTATAATTAATCTTAAAACTGCCAAAGAATCGNCGCCACAGCATACAATTGTCTTCAGACTGTGCACAAAACCCGTACTGATAATTACTAATATTGAATTTATTTAAACCCTCAAGAATTTACGATTTTTTTCAAAAATTTTAGTATTCACGCTCAGAATAGATATACATCTATAATAATTGGCTATATCACTGTTAATACCTTTTACAAATACAAAATAAATGAGAAAAGGTTAGTGTACATGTGATGTGTTGGTGTAGATAGAACGGTGTGACGTCACAACCGTTTTGCTGCACGTGACAAATTTAGATTTTTTAATTTTTTTTACGTACGTTAAATTTGGATTGCTAATACTTAAATATTTCACTTTTCATATGATTTTTACACTATTTTTAATCTGTTTACTAACTTTAGAAATCATATTTCATGCAAGTTTCCGTTCCTGGTGCGGCAACCAGCTGTACCTTTGATATCGAAGCTGAGTACGGAAGCGCTGATGGCGGTTTTGACGGTTTAAATTTTGTGTTCGAAAATGCTGAAATTTATTCAAGTTTAAAAGTAACACAAAAATTGTTTAAAGTTGTTTCCGTGTGCTTCCAAACGACGGTCAAAATTAGTCTGCATACGTGCAAATACGCAAAACGACAAGTTAAATTTTACTGGCATTCTCCGTACATTAACACCATATCTGCTAGTTCTTGTTCGAAGAACATTTTACACGCTGGCTAAGTAATACTGCAACACACAACGCACGTGCACAAGATGCACAGGGTCGGCTCACATTTATGGTAAATTTTGGACGTATTTCGACCAATAATAAAGGTTGCTCATTTTCATGGCCTCTATCACCTTTTTCAAGGAAAGCACTTATTTCAGAAACACCCTGTATACACATCATGTGTCAAATTGACACGTATGTAACAATAATGTTCAGAAAATTGCGGAGAAAATACATACCCTTCAGTAAGTGCTAATCAAAATTTATGGTAAAAAAACTAGTGAAATATGTAATTGTATCATTAAACTATTTTTTTTATTTTTGTATTATTACTATGGTTTTCTATTAAAAATATTATAATTATCCTTAAAACTGTCAAAAAATCGTTCCAACAGAAATGCGTTTAAGGCCTAAAGAGTTAAGTACGTCCCTGCCCTGCGCGTTGGCGAGTAACGGGCGTACTAGTTATTATTTATCCCCGCGAATATTTTATTCTTACACCATCCTAACTACGTTCTCGCATTGTTACTTATTGTTATTGTCGCCGGGGTCGTAATGATGTCATTTCATCTAAGGCAAACAATAGCTTAGAGGAGGGGGCTGATATTTTGCAAATTTCTATGGAAAGCCGCGATATGTTTACGAGCGACTGATTCATGCTTTGCTGGCGCAAATTGTCACCGTAAATCCCATGGGATATAGAGAAATCAAAAAAGTTCTGCCGCTTATTGAAATATTGCCAGCGGTATCAATTATGGGTACGGGTATGTTGCCTTTATTGCTTTGTACATATCTGGAAAAGTTATTCATTAGTTGGTAAGTATCTAATAGCTGTTGCTCCGCTGGAGGACAGATGTTGGAGCTGGATGATATGTTGGAAGATGAGGCCGAGGGTGCGCTGTTTGTTCCCGGGCGGATACTTGAAATTCTTGAAGGAATTGATTACTGATAGGAAATGTTTAGTATGTATCTCCCTCAAGCTTCATTTGTTTCGTTCAAAGCAGATCAAAATATAGAAAACATAACGAAAATACACAAACTTTTTCAAAGTTATTTTGACATTAAACAGAAAATAGTCGTTTATATTTTAAAATGTTTTTTTGTGCAGTATTTTTGCGTTGTAATGTCTTGAAAAGTTATACAGGGCGTTTCTGTTTAAAATTAAATTTCGTTGAAATGCATTACAATTTGGTACAAATGAGGTTCTGAAGGTCTTAAATATGTCAGTGTTGGTAGCTATTGACAACATATTGGAAGAGATGGAGATAAGAATGATTGCAATCTATCCACGTGAAGGCTGCCGTGTCCCGCCATTGGTTGTCTTAGGTGGGGGAAGATTGCAGCTTTAGCTTTTAGCTTTTTAGTTAATTTATATCGGTCTATTTCTGCTACTACGGCTAAACACCGACGCCAAGAGACGAGCAACCTCCAACTTGGAAATTTTGCCGAACCCCCACTTTGTCATGGGGTAGGTATCTTTTCCTTGCCTGGTTTAGACAAGGGACCGACGGTTTTATATCCTTTCCGTAGGATGGTATGACTTCCTATACAAATCTCGCCTAAATAGCTTCTGTTGGATTTTACCGTAGAAGTGGAAGTTGCTATGGACAATGGGAGGTAAGAGAGGTAACTTACCTCCCTAGGGAAAAAAACGATTTCGAGTTATACCTAAATGCATATTTTATGAACAAATAAATAGAAATATTTATTAATTGTACAGTTATACCATTTAGTAACATTTATAAAATCCGGATAATTATTTCCCTCGCGTTTACTAATCATCACATTTTTCTCGAAATGATTTGACCGCTCCATTTCAGTCACCGGAGGCTCAACATTATTTGACTGATCCATTAAAACAGCATGATGCGACGTACTACTAGCACTTGGAGTTGAAGTGTCGTAAAGATTGGCTATTTCATTTTTGTTACTTAAACTGTCAGCAACATAACTTTCTACAATTGTGGCTGATTTCCACCCACCATGCCTCTTGATTGCTAATACATCAACATCTGTATTAGCCAGTAACGTTGTGGATGTTCTTCGGAATGAATGGTCTGTATATGTTTCAGGATGTTCTAGTTTCAAAAACTCTGCAATCTTATTAGGAATCATAGAAAGGGTATTCTTGCCGACTGGTTGGTTGTAACATCTACCTGCTTGATAGTGCATAAAAAAGCATAAATTTCAGTTTTAATTTCCAATCTAATCTTTATATATTTCTTGAGAATGTCTAGGTAAGAAACAGAACCCAGTGATTGTAAACCTACGTGACATACCATTTTTAAATCTGAAATTGTAATTACAATAATTTTTGAAATTGACGTTGTCCAAAGTAAGTTTGCATAACTCATCAGAAAGGCATGCTCCTGCAATGCCTAAGACCATCACTACTTTCATTAGCAAATATGTGTTATCGGGTGCCTGAACGAGAAAATCGTTGACTTGCTCTCTTGTAAAAAACGTTTGACTTTTTAGGTGTATAGCCGTCATTCTTACGTTTCAAAAATGCTCTCAGCTTGGGGTATTTTGATATATCCACGTTCTCTTCTATGAAAATACTTAACTTAATCATTGAGTATTCACTCCACAAACTCGCCAGTGACTTTAAAGCTCTGGACTTCTCCATGAAATATGCTAGCAGTGGCATTTCAGAAGCACCAGTATTTTTGTTCTGGCACCATTTTTTGAAATTTCTGTATGCTCATTCGTAGCGCACTTTCGACTTCTCGTGCAATGAAAATTCGTAGACGGCATTTGCTGCACTTTCTATTTGAAAATCACACATTTAGAAATAATAATTCAAAACCAGCAGAATTGCAACTTTTATGTAGCTTTGTTTGTAAACACCTTAGAAACGACAAAATCCAAATAACCAAGGCGACTTCGCAAGATTTCGAATAATGTCGAAATGAATTGATTAATAAATGTCAAAAAAAACCTAATCTTTATTTCATGAACCATAAAGAACTGTGGGATCAGATAAAATGTTATACACCACGCAGCAGTTAAGTATAATTTACAGTCTCAGACGCTATTGCCAGACCTCGCTCCGCTCGGGCGCAAAATCGTCCTCGACTGGTAAATAATACTTACCTCCTTTATGATGTAAATACCTATTATTCCATCGCCATTTTGAATTTTCTAATTATGTCTTCATATTCGTAATCAACGACCTTTGTAAACCTTAACTATTATAACTCAAAATCGGCTTAATCACTTCATTCAACATCAATAGTAACCCAACTACATTGAATTTGTTACAATCAGTAAAATAATAATAATAATAATAATAACGGCAATTATTTCTTTCTGGTTTCCACACAAAAAATAATGAGTAAATTATACATTTTTGGAATGCATTTATAGTCATCTTTCCATTTTTGTAATAAAATACAGGGTGTTCCATATAAAAAACACAAGTTCTTCAAAAAACTAAAAATATTAAGTATCACATTTATTTTATGCCATCGAATGTATCTCAAAAAAGTGCTTGTAGAATGTTCAAACCGTTTTAAGATATCTTGAAAGGGAAACGAGGAAAGGACACCAATCGGTTTAGCCAAAAATCGAAAAACGCCCTGTAGTTCGAGAACGGTAACAGATAGAGAGATGCGATTAGCGCCATTGTTATTTTCTCGAAAAAAGAGCTCTGAACTTGTTTATCAGATTTGCTCTGTCTATAACAGATTCGCAGTAACTCTCTAATTTGAACCACCCGGTACTATAAACACACATTAATCTGAGTTCACCCACTCCGTATTCACGTTTGATTAATTTACCTTACACTATAAGGTGGAGAATACACAACACAATCCAATTCATACCAAAGCAAAGCGGCACAATTATACCGAATGATTTATAAGTCCGCGACGTAAAATGGCGTCCATCCGCGACTTCCACAAAGCAATCAGGGACCATTCAGTCGTGAAGTATCCCCGTAGCGGGTACAGCGCGGCGATTGTGGGACAATTAGGGTTCATTTCACGGCGACGGACAATGCGGGCATTCATTAGCGGCCGAGCTCCACACCTGGTCGGGCCGATCACCTTCTGGTCTACTCCGAGGGGTATCTCGTTGCGCCGTGCGGGACCGTTTTCGTCCACCGAATGATTTGTCAATTAATTTTCGGTGATCGACTGACAGGTAGATCGAAGAATGATCGTTCGGATTGTACGGACGGAAGAGATCGGTGCTTTGTTGGTAGTTACAGCGTGTCCCAAGAAAATCTGTCGATAAAATGTGCAACGCTTTTACGTTCTGAATAGACCTTTTTAGTAGTAGTGACGTCATATACGCCAAATAGTAGGCAACCCCACACTTAACATTGCCATGAAAAATTTTTTTACTAGATCGATTTTCGACCTTATGTACTTTGGACATAAGTGTCAAAATAATCATCTTTGTCGTGTCCTTAAATATCGCGACATTCTGGTAATATTAGAAATATTTAAGAAGTTTCAAAATTCAAGTGACAAACCAAAAGAATTATAGAATTTATATAGTGTGTATCAGTCAAATGGAATAAATTCAATAATAAATAAATGGGGACGTGTTCGAATAAATGCTCGGACACAACTTTTTATAAAGGATGTGTTATGTTCAGTCGTCAATACCAACTTTCTTGTTTTAAGTGCAACACCCTGTATATTGTTAAATTTTTGGATTCTTCAGAAAATTCTAGACATATTTCATGTACAATGTCCTATACCTATCTTCAACTGTTTCGAAAATATTAAGTGTTTTCAGATTTATTGCAAAAATTAACATTGCCTTAGCAACGTGTTGTCTGTCTGCATGACAGTAGTTGTCAGTGTAATAGTCGTTTGAATTTCATTAACTGCATATCAGAAAAATGGTTCATTTAATAGAAATGCACAAAATAACAATCCTACAGATGATTGGTTATGGAGATAATACACGGACACAAAATTGCTCGTTTATTTCATGAAAGATTTCCAATTTGGTGTCTATATCCCAAGGGACAATTAGTAAAATAGAAAAGCAGTTTCGCGAGCTTGGACATGAAAGGCAGATAAAAAAGCTGCTGCTGTGCAAAACCATACTTATCTTATCAACTTCGACGTCACCTGTTACATGAGTGTTGTATAATAATGAAAAAGTAATATTAACGGTTGGTAGAAGGAAGCGCAAAAAAGCAAACGCCTAGGTGGGGCATTCTGAGAGGAAGCCAAAATAGTTGAAGATAGGCAGTTGAAGTGAGAACAGTGTGCAGATAGGTAGTAAGACGATCGGCGGGTAGTGTGACAAAATAGTGGAAAATTAAAAGTGTTTAACCGATATTAGTTAGCAGGTAATATTCTTTAAGTACTTTGTTGTTAATTGTTCTATGTAACCTTATGATTGTGATGATTATAGATTCATGATAATAATTCTTTGTATGTTTAGCCTTCATTGTTTTATGCTCAGGGGCGTATATTTTTCTAATATAAAATTGTTACAATTATTATTAACGATTGCTCATTATTTATTACATGTTAAAATATGTATATATTGTCGTGACTGCCCGGATATTGCAATAACAACTCCTTTGTTTCACATTTAACTTGTTTTGTCATGATTACGTTGTTCTTTTATTTCTTGTGCTCACTTTATGTCATACGCATGTAAGAGCTTTGTTGAATTTACTAACATTTTCGTCCATGATATTAAATACAAAAAAAGAATTGCTCTGGATTGCCTCCTGTATGGGACTCCAGTACCTTACCTATTATTATTGTTATTCTTCTTCTTATTGTTGTTGTTATTATTACCTTCCGGCCCTGCCGGCTAACTGACACCAAACCTCTTCAGTTTTACATGGAAGTGTGTATGACTAATATGAGTGAGATAACATTTAGTGACACATTAAATGAGACAGGTCTTATTTATCATTAGCAAAGGATCTTAATTTATGCCTTTGGTTATCGGTTGTTTTGTATTTATATTTGAGTGGTAAGAGCAACGATCGTGGGTTTCTCTGCCATGCTCTTTCCCCACAGGAGCTCTAGGTGAGCCTGGCACTCTCATTTTATGTTAAATGGTTGTTAATGTTTTTGTCGTTCATTCTATTTGTCACATGTTTGATTTGAAAATAATAAAGTTAGGTGTATTTATTCTGCTTTTATTTTATAAAATTGAACCATACTTCTTTAAAGTTAGTAACCAGCGCCTTCCGGTCAATTATAAAAATATATGTATACAACGTAGGTATTCCTTATGACGATCACATATTTTTGGCCACAACTACGTTTATATTTTTCTTTTTTCTATCGAACTCGGGGTTGTTATACTACACTGCCAATGCAATAAGTGATGATAGCAAATTAAATGCTTGAGTTTGAGGAAAACCCACATACTTATATTTGAAAAGCAGCCCCAATGTTCGATGTTAGCCATTCATCGATTACTGGAATATTAGTAGAAAATAAAATGCATCCCTATAAAATGAAACCAACTCAGGAGCTCATGGAAGACGATTTTGATAGGAGAATGTATTTTTATGAACAAATGATGGCAATGTTAGATAACAATTTGGTCCAATTAGAACATGTTTTGTTTTCTGATGAATGCACCTTTACACTTCACTGTCATGATCATCATCAAAATGGCCGCTGTTGGTCTAGGGAAAATCCTCATTGGATTACAGAAGAACATACGCAATACCCTGGAAAGATTAAGGTTTTTCATTGATGGCAATTTGAATGGCGATAATTATTTAGCACTGCTCCAAAATAATGTCGTGCCAACTTTGACAAACTTATATCCTGATCTAGCAAACTCACAAGTTTCAGCGAATATGATATGGTGTCAGCAAGATGGAGCCCCGCCCCATTACCAAATCAATGTCTGGCAGTACCTCAACCGAATATTTCCAAATCGGTGGATAGGGAGGCGAGGATCGATGGAGTGGCCAGCACGATCCCAGGATTTGGCACCATTAGGCTTCTTCTTATGGGGATATGTCAAAAGAATTCTATAGAAAACTAAACCCCTCGACATCCTGACTTAAAAAGACGAATAACGCTTGCGATTAGATCGGTCACGCCTAAGATGTTGAGTAACGTTAGAAGAAATTTCTATTTAAGATTATGATGTTGCCAAGACGTTCGCGGTGTGCACTTTGAACATCTCCGACATTGACATTAATGTTTTTTTTTTAATGTTTATTAATAAATAAACAGTATTATTTATTAGTTTTTGAGTTGAGTTTTTATAATTTCTTCTTCCCTGTATTATTTATCCATTAACATTAGTTCTCGTCGCTGTTCTTGCGTCACTAAATATTAATTTTCTGAAGAGATAAACACTAGATATGCAAATTAATTATTAACTTATTCGATGAACTGAATCGACAACATTCGTTGCCATCTGCTGACCGTACACAACTCTAAAAATTAATACAAATTTCTTGTAAACGTGGGAGATTATTTTAAATGAGATCTCGATAAAACCCGAGACATAATTAAAACGTATTAGAAACGGGCGCATTTTTCACGATACCGGGAGGGGAAAAAACTGGACCGATTAAGGAGCGAGCAGGAGATACGAAAGTGGCATTAATTAACAGGAATTTATCTGGACGATTTCTTGAAATATACCGAACAATTTGTATTAATTATAGTCGAATGTGTACCGAAATATTTTAATTGGGAGCTGAAAACCGGGAGCTGGGCGATTAGGTGGTCCCACTGATTTAATTCCGAGTCCGTGATAATTTCCCAATGGGTCATTTTTGTTTGATGCATTGCTACCGGTGTTCAGGTGGAGTTACCTCAAGAATTCTTCTACAAGCCTCGGTCTACTAGATTCCAGTTTTTATCCATGTACGCAAGCAATTCAAAAATAAAAAGAAATAAGATTTTAGATATTTTAGAGCGATTAACGAAAGCTCGTAGAAGGTTGTGTATAAAATAATATAATAATAAGGTCGTTTCAAGGTCAAACGGAAGAAAAGACTTGTATTAAATTTTAACCAGTGAGTGTATAGGTGTTTGGGCTCGCAGAATCTGAATCATGAGATAGCGTAAACCTAAAGGTCACCTTCAAGTGAATCCAAGGTCACTTCAAGATCAGACTAAAGAAAATGCTTATATTGAATTTCAACTAGTGCGTATATAAGTTTTTTTTGGGGGGAACTGAATTCGGGGATAGCTTAGCCCTACAAGATCACATTTAGGTCAAGTCAAGATCATTTCAAGGTCAAAATAAATAAAACGCCTTTCACGAATGTTAATCTGTAAATATCTATGCTTTTGAGGTCGCTGGACCTGAATTCGGGGATAGCTTAGCCCTATAAGGTCACCTGGAAATCATGTCAAGGTAATTTCATTTGATTTAATCTCAATTCAAGCTCCGCATGAAACAAATGGAAAGTGGGTCCCAGTCGATTTATCTGAAAATTGAGTATTTTATAATCAACTGATTGTTTACTTGTTCTTGACCATTAATCAAGATCATTGCAAGGTCACTGCAGGTCTTGTAGAGTTTTGTACAGGAACCAACATGTAACATGGTTACAGATATATTCTTCTTAATGTAATCTGTAAAATTCTACAAGTCTTTTCTTTAGTTTGACCTTGAAACGACCTTTACCTGACCTCCAGGTGACCTTAGATAGCTAAACTATCCCCTAATTCAGGTTCAGCGATTCCAAAAGCATTGTACCTACTGGTCAAAATTCATTACATGCCTCAGTTTTTGAATCCATCAACTTGAAACTTCGTGAAGCTTCCATTAATTTTTTGCGGGGTTCTTTTACCTGGCATTGATAAGCTCGATGTGTTTAATTTCTAAAAGTATATTTAATTCATTATAGGTATCAAATTTGCAGGTATAGATATAACTCAATAATTATTATGTTTTTAACCTATTTGTCCATATGTTACAATTTGGAAACCACTTTCTACATGGACGTTAATCATTTATGGTGCTCACAAACAAATTGCGCATTTGCCATGTCATATGTCAAGATAATTATTTAGAATAAGACCTCATGAATTTAGCTTCATACTGCAGATTAATTCTAACTAATGAACTGTGATAGTAATCTTAAATCAAATTTTAACTAATCGTAAACGATTGAAATTTAATTTTAACCATTTAAATAATGTTATAAAGTTTAAATTTGCAATATTTTAAAAATCAAATACCTACATTTAATTACATAAATAAAAATTTTAAGATTTTAATAAGACAAAGGCTTATCTAATTATTGAAAAATAAGGTATTCACACAATTCCCATTCCACACTTCGGTCGGTGGTCGAGTGGTACCAGGCGTCGATACTTGAATAGATGAATGCCACTATTGCCGTTCGATCCTCACGATCGTAGATCAGCTATATTCGTAGAGAGGTATTAGGCACCCTCTCTGCGAGTATGGTAGGGTGAAAGAACGTTAGTTTGGGTCAATGACGATTGATTCCGGTCGGCGTTTGGCCATCTCCCTAATTAATGAAACTGAGAGAGTTGCACTAACCTAATTAGGTAGCTAATACAATGCGAAACATCGCCTTACTGTTAAAAATGTTGTCACCGCCGTTCTTGGTGGTGAAAATTCGAAATATTTGGTATTATTCAATTTTCGTGATTGAAAACATAGATAGGTATTGAATTTTCGAAACCGAGAGAGTTGCACTAACCAAATTTGGACACGACATAGCTAATACAATGCGAAACATCGCCCTAATGTTAAAAATGCTGTCACCGCCGTTCTTGGTCGTGAAAATTCAAAATATTCGGTATTATTCAATTTTCGTGGCTGAAAACATAGAGCCTTTTTTAAAATTAAAAAATTAAAATTTTTCGAGTTATATCGATTTTTCGAAAAAAAGATCATCTCGAAAATCGGCTCTTCTTGCTTGACGAATAGCCATAGAGAAACGAATCAGGGCTCATTTTGTGCCTCAAGAGTCGTATTTTCATGGTAAAAAAAAAGTGATTACGATTTTATTCATTTTAAGTGTCCAAAAATGACTAAAAAATGTAAAAATTTTTTGGTGGGGTTTTTCTTGAATATCTTTTTCATTTCTCGATAATGTTTATTGCACGAATAGATTGCTGGCATTTTTACGCGAATTAAAAAAGACGTTGCTCTACGACATTCTGGAGCCGATATTTCTTTTTTTTTTCAAAAAAATTCCACATGCCACTATTTAAGTGCTGTAACGTCCATTCTTACAGAGATTTAAGTTGAAGACTTTCAATAAAAAAATATTGTGGTTCATTTTAGCCACTTCTGCATTTTTAATTTTGCTTCAAACCGAAGCATTCGAGCGCGGCGCGAGCTAACAGTAGCGGGCGGCGGAGTGGGGGTAACGCTACTCGGCCGCTCCGAAAACTGAATTCGCGCGTTTAAGAGCGCTCTTAATTTGAAAATCATCATTATCTCGACTTCTGGGCCACGTACAAAAATCCTTTTGTACTTAATCTGGGGTAGCTTGACGTGATAAATCAAAATTAGACGTTTACGACGGCCTCAAAAGCATAATTCCCTTTGAAAAATGTAATTTTCCTTTAGTCTAAAATTATCTCACCCCTTGTTAACATTTCGGTTTTTTGACGGTTTTTTCGATATACTTATCTCGAAAAGTAATAGAGCAACCAATATATTTAAAAATACGAATCGATAGGTTTTTTTAATAGCTACAACTTTTTTCGATTAGAGTTCAACTTTTTTTTATTAGTGAAAAACCGCATTTTTGACTTTTTATGAATTTTTTAGGTTAGGTTAACTTCGCTGTTTATGCGCCACAGGAAAAAAAACACTTTCTTTCATATTCATTTTTTCCTATATCACCAAATTTTTTGTTTCCTGGTGGATTTTTTTGTAAATTTAACATTAGGCCGTGATAGATTGATTGGACTATAAATATCACAGAGCTATCAGCGGTTGTCAACAAGTTTTATGTTAAGATATGATGCATATTTATTTTACATGTACCTTTTTATTCCTGTTTTTCTATTTCCAGAAAACTAAACAGTAACCTATAGCACTGTTTAAAATTATNGTGAAAATTCGAAATATTTGGTATTATTCAATTTTCGTGATTGAAAACATAGATAGGTATTGAATTTTCGAAACCGAGAGAGTTGCACTAACCAAATTTGGACACGACATAGCTAATACAATGCGAAACATCGCCCTAATGTTAAAAATGCTGTCACCGCCGTTCTTGGTCGTGAAAATTCAAAATATTCGGTATTATTCAATTTTCGCGGCTGAAAACATAGAGCCTTTTTTAAAATTAAAAAATTAAAATTTTTCGAGTTATATCGATTTTTCGAAAAAAAGATCATCTCGAAAATCGGCTCTTCTTGCTTGACGAATAGCCATAGAGAAACGAATCAGGGCTCATTTTGTGCCTCAAGAGTCGTATTTTCATGGTAAAAAAAAAGTGATTACGATTTTATTCATTTTAAGTGTCCAAAAATGACTAAAAAATGTAAAAATTTTTTGGTGGGGTTTTTCTTGAATATCTTTTTCATTTCTCGATAATGTTTATTGCACGAATAGATTGCTGGCATTTTTACGCGAATTAAAAAAGACGTTGCTCTACGACATTCTGGAGCCGATATTTCTTTTTTTTTTCAAAAAAATTCCACATGCCACTATTTAAGTGCTGTAACGTCCATTCTTACAGAGATTTAAGTTGAAGACTTTCAATAAAAAAATATTGTGGTTCATTTTAGCCACTTCTGCATTTTTAATTTTGCTTCAAACCGAAGCATTCGAGCGCGGCGCGAGCTAACAGTAGCGGGCGGCGGAGTGGGGGTAACGCTACTCGGCCGCTCCGAAAACTGAATTCGCGCGTTTAAGAGCGCTCTTAATTTGAAAATCATCATTATCTCGACTTCTGGGCCACGTACAAAAATCCTTTTGTACTTAATCTGGGGTAGCTTGACGTGATAAATCAAAATTAGACGTTTACGACGGCCTCAAAAGCATAATTCCCTTTGAAAAATGTAATTTTCCTTTAGTCTAAAATTATCTCACCCCTTGTTAACATTTCGGTTTTTTGACGGTTTTTTCGATATACTTATCTCGAAAAGTAATAGAGCAACCAATATATTTAAAAATACGAATCGATAGGTTTTTTTAATAGCTACAACTTTTTTCGATTAGAGTTCAACTTTTTTTTTATTAGTGAAAAACCGCATTTTTGACTTTTTATGAATTTTTTAGGTTAGGTTAACTTCGCTGTTTATGCGCCACAGGAAAAAAAACACTTTCTTTCATATTCATTTTTTCCTATATCACCAAATTTTTTGTTTCCTGGTGGAATTTTTTGTAAATTTAACATTAGGCCGTGATAGATTGATTGGACTATAAATACCACAGAGCTATCAGCGGTTGTCAACAAGTTTTATGTTAAGATATGATGCATATTTATTTTACATGTACCTTTTTATTCCTGTTTTTCTATTTCCAGAAAACTAAACAGTAACCTATAGCACTGTTTAAAATTATGTACACAATTAAGGTTAATTCTGTGTACCAAACCAATTTTAAACTTTTGTTGATATTAGTTTATTAAATGGCTTTATATTAATTTTTAATTTTATTGAACTACAACGAACTGAAAACATTTAAACATTTCTGTGAAAAATATAACCTTTCCCACAGTATCTTTTCAACAGCGCTCACTTATTATTTTATAGCTTTTAAATCCATGCTTATTTATCTTCCTAATTTAATCGATGTTCCTCACCTGCCCACAAAACACTTTAGTACCGTAAATTCTTTTGTTTCCTTCATTTCGCATAATGTGTTACAATTAACAGCACAAAAGAATTCCTCATCCAATTATCCGTCTATTAAGAACCCGTAACGGATCCCTTCCATTCCGAATTAATAATAGTGGAACAACCGAATCATTTCGCTCGGTTTAATTAGGAAGAATTTCGAGAAATGTACCCGAACATGTGTTTCCTTCTCTAGCGGCATTCCACCGGCGAGCCGGTCACTCGGTATATTGTTTCCACGTCAAATTAGTGGATAATGACATCGCTGTTGGTTAATTAAAACAAAGGACGCAATGGTCAATTCCGGGAGGGTGATAATTGGCGGCGGAGGGCGAGGGGGGCGTGGATGTCGTAGGGTCAGAGTAAATTGCCCGAGTTTTACACATTAAGAGGAATAAACAAAGTGTTTTCACCTCATTGACTTTGAGAGGTTGAAATACCGGTATGTAATCATGGCGAAAAGAGAATGGAAGCTTTTTTCTTCAATGCATTTAAACAGAGACTAGTTCTGCAATAGACTAATTATAATCATATAAGACATATAATTATTTCAGTGTGAGAATGGTTTTTGATGTGTTATGAATGACGTAGTAGTTTGTAAAAATTGTAACAGTAATTGTATTTGGCATTTGAAATAGTAGTAATTAAGTCCGTTAGTCCGTTACAGTAGTCTAAATAAGAGCGGTAAAATAACAGTTCAAAAGATAGGTTAAGAAATTGGTAATATAGGTAACATAGATAACATTCATGTCCATTCATGGAAACATAAAATACATTCGTAGATTAATTCAGTTACCACCAGGTCACAAAACAAGCAGAGGGTCTAAATAAGCCCACACAGAGTGGTAGTTCAAGAATTTACTTCCTGGTTAGCTAGGATTTGCAGGCGTATACTTTTCGAGGTTATGTTATTTCTTCTTTNATAACATTCATGTCCATTCATGGAAACATAAAATACATTCGTAGATTAATTCAGTTACCACCAGGTCACAAAACAAGCAGAGGGTCTAAATAAGCTCACACAGAGTGGTAGTTCAAGAATTTACTTCCTGGTTAGCTAGGATTTGCAGGCGTACACTTTTCGAGGTTATGTTATTTCTTCTTTTCAGTATCTCACTGTTACTATATTTCCCGGAATGTGACGTCAAGATTTTGGTTTATTGTTAGAGACGAAGTAAGTTAAATCACTTAATATTTTAGAAATGGTGACTGATTCTAATACTACTGGTATTAAAATCAGTTTATCTTTCTAAATTATTAAGTTATTTAGCAGCAAAACATTTTGCTACAATAAAACTCAAATTGGTGTTGGGGGTATTTACCTCTGCCTTTCCGAAGACGGGGGGAATTGACCGTTGCCCTTCCAGTTTCCCGATATTCCGGATATGGGCATCAAATTTAATGTTCCCGGGCATGAGGAATGCTCGGCTCGCTGGCTGGCTCATTAGGAGGTATGCAGTGCTAAACTGACATGTGTTTTGGTAATATTAATCATGTTTTTCCATGTAATTAAAACGTGCCTTAATTAGGGGGTGTTCAGTTGTCGCTTCGCCTAACGACGCTGGCATTCTAGCTGGTCGAGAGCGTCAAATTTTCAAATTTATCTGTTAAAAAATAAATGATTTATCTTATGACGGAACTAGGTGTCTTCCTAAATTTTTTCCTGAAATCTAAGATGAAATTCTAGAAAAAAAAATAAAATAAAACATTTACTACTAATATACTAATAATAATGAATTAGGTATAACAAACTAATGAAGGCGATCGTGACTACAGTTCGACACTTCGGTGTATAAATAATGCGGAGAGGTGGGAGATTTCGTTCAGTTTATTTTACGAGTTGACATATATACAGGGAGATTCATTAACAATGGGAAAATCGAAAGCTGAAGATACTACACGTGAAATGGTACCCATTGGCGCAAACATGCCTTATCCGAAAGTTGATAGTTTCGGAAATACAGGGTGTTGAAATTTAAAATTTTAAATCGTTTTTTTGGGATTATTCTGAAAATATGTAGGTTAGGAACTTGAAAATTTCTGAAACTATTGTATTGTAATTTCAGCGTTGCTCATAGAGGGCGCCACTTACGACCAATTTTACCGAAAATTTAGTTAATAACTTTTTACCCTGTAAGTATAACATGAAACTTGATTCAAAACCTGAAAGAGCAATCATTTTTCCATTAATTATGTACTCTTGTTTCAATTCGGTTTCTCGATCCGTTTTCGAGAAAAATTGATTTAACGAACACTATGTTTTGATAATACGAGAAATTAAAAGCGAAACAAACTAAGTCTTTCATCGTGTTATTGCAACAATTAACAACAAAACAAATGAAATACGTAATAATGGTATAAAGTAGTTGTTCGAAGAATCCACCCTGTATATATTTAAAGAAATTTCATAAATTTATTAACTTTTTCCTGATTTACATTACGGTAAATCAGTAATAAAATGTATCTACCCAACGTTTTTGTTGGGCTATCAGTATAAAAGGTATATTCTGTACTTTTATATTCAATTAGCTTTAAGTAATTTGTGGACATTGTTTTGGGCTATAAAGCCTGTGTTTGTCCCTTCTCCTTAAATAAATAAATAAATTAATAAATAAATAAACCAGCAAACAAACAAACAAACAAACAAGTAAACAAACAAACAAACAAGTAAACAAGCNGATAGTTTCGGAAATACAGGGTGTTGAAAGTTAAAATTTTAAATCGTTTTTTTTGCGATTATTCTGAAAATATGTAGGTTAGGAACTTGAAAATTTCTGAAACTATTGTATTGTAATTTCAGCATTGCTCATAGATGGCGCCACTTACGACCAATTTTACCGAAAATTTAGTTAATAACTTTTTACCCTGTAAGTCTAACATGAAACTTGATTCAAAACCTGAAAGAACAATCATTTTTCCATTAATTATGTACTCTTGTTTCAATTCGGTTTCTCGACCCGTTTTCGAGAAAAATCGATTTAACGAACACTATGTTTTGATAATACGAGAAATTAAAAGCGAAACAAGTGTTTCATCGTGTTATTGCAACAATTAACAACAAAACAAATGAAATACGTAATAATGATATAAAGTAGTTGTTCGAAGAATCCACCCTGTATATATTTAAAGAAATTTCATAAATTTATTAACTTCTTCCTGATTTACATTACGGTAAATCAGTAATAAAATGTATCTACCCAACGGTTTTGTTGGGCTATCAGTATAAAAGGTATATTCTGTACTTTTATATTCAATTAGCTTTCAGTAATTTGTGGACATTGTTTTGGGCTATAAACCTGTGTTTGTCCCTTCTCCTTAAATAAATAAATAAATATTGAAGATCAACTGTATAAAAGAAATCAACTGTTACAGTTGCCGTACTGGATATTTTTATGTGATCTAATTTTTATGTTCACTGTTTGTTATATGTGCGTAGTCAACAATGAACAATTTCGATTACTTTGTCAAAAATATTCTTTAAGTGCATTTTACTTCAATCTATCTATTCTATCTTTACATACGTCGCTTGAAAGAGAAATAATTCAGTAAATTACGTGGATAAAAAAATTGTGGATAATTGTAAATGAAATAACAGATACGGTAAAAAATGAAATCTTAAAATTTTGTGGATTTTTTACGAACATTTTTGTAGCTTTTGTTGGCATATTATAAATTTTCTATAAGATATTGAGGTACCCTAAATTATTACATAAATATATAAATATTAAACAATGGTTACAAGTTATAAGGTGCAATATAGTAGAACAATCTTGAAAACATTACCAGTATTTCAGTATGGTAAACAAATTTGAAAAATACTGTTAAAGATGATTACAACTTTTTATGTTTTTACATATCACTAACATCTTGCAACTGTCAAATATCAATAATTTAGAAATTTTGATACTATATTTATATCTTCCATTTTTCAAGCAAATCCATTGACTGGAATTTCTTACAATTACTTACAACCAGGATGAGTTCTAAGAACAACGTTTGACGCGTCTGTATATTATGTGACAGGACTAAGGCTAAATAGTTTAATACAATGAAGGTGTAGAAGTCATAAATTATTGTAGTGAAGAATTCTTACGGCGCATGTTAAGGTTAAACCTACCTTAAAATTTTTTGAAAAATGTTTATAAAGAATTTTAAATCAAAACACAACACTATGATTTAGACAATATTTTCAAAGTATATAAGCTATTACAAATACGCTTCTCACTACAGGGATCTCAGAAACGGTAAGAGATACGAACTAGTTTAAATAGAGGCAAAGTTGCATAATCAGGGGATCTACATATGTCTCCAAAAAATCAAGGTTAACATGATTAGTTTTTTAAATATTTGAAAAAAAAAACGAAATTTTGGAAATCCGTTTTTGTTTCATTTCAGCCTTGTTTGAGGTGATATTAAAAAAGAACACTTTCTCATGGCAACTTTTTGTCCTCTATCGAATGGCATTATCAATTTTTATATGTAACGTTTCTTTTTTGTAGGACCATCATCAACTTCATTTTTTTAGATACTACTTCATACTACTTTCTTCCATAAACTTAGATTAAATTTTACTGCAATAAAAGTAACATTTAAAAATTTAATTGATCGGTGTCTTTTGAGTCATTATATTAATCACTCTAATTATTCTCATTATGTCACAGCCTACATTAATTATTTCGATTATACATAATCGCCTCCCATATGGACTATAATATCTACATGTAATTTACTCCACTTCTGAATTATGTCCAACTCTGGAAAACAAATTGACTGACGTCTTTTACTTTCTTAATTATAACATATGTTTTTAGCCGCTGATGAGGCTTCTCGTATGCCAAAATTGGCAGTACATTTTTCATGTTACACAATTTGGCCAAGCATCAAAGTAGGCTGATGAGAAGTGGCTAATTAACGAAATTACGCAGTATTATATAACGTTATTTTTTGCGGCTAATAGTAAAATACATTTGAACTAATGAATTTTGATCAGTCACAAGCTTAAAAAATTATATTGAATAGAAATAGTACCTCTTCCATTGAAATAAACTGTTACAAATTTGACGAAATAATCGGGACGCTTCATTCAAAATCGATATCGACATCGACACCCTTTAAGCCCGCCCCACCCCACACTCTAAGGGTTGAAACTCACTGATAGCTATTAACTGCGAACGGAGGGGCCCTTTGTAATTTTAATTATTGTATTACCAACTCCAGGCCCATAAAAAGCCATGGCGAGATAAACTGAACTGATTATTCTCTCGAGGGGTGTGGGAACATAAGTCACTTCTAAACGGCTCGTCTATTAGGGGGTTACCAGCCGGAACCAATGCACATTGAGAAAACAGTTTACTAATATATGATAAACTCATTTGTGATAATCTGTGCGAAATAATATGCTATTCGATCTGAATATCAGCTTTTCCAATTAGTAGCATTGTCTGTGGAATAAGAAATTATTGTTGTGGCTTCGAAAAACAAATTAAAATTGTATTTTCTTAGTTTATTTGAAGGAAAAAATGTTCTGGACAAATGCAGTAGAGCTGTAATAATAAAACAAAAGTGTGTGTTTGTTTATAGCGTTATTTCTCGAAAACCAAATGAGGTTCCTTCAAAAAATGTCATGTACTGCGTATAAAAGACATTGATTTTATTTTATTTTTGCACAGCCAAAGTTAAAGTCGAAAAAAATATGCAGATACTTTTTATTGTTATGAATAGGCTTAGTGCACGTGCAGAGTCTAACAGATCCGGCGCGGGAGTCGGTGTCCTTCACACCTGACTCGCGTTTTGAACTGTTCAGTTTTTTACGGAACCTTGTAGTAGTTGGTGTCGCATCGATACCACTATTATATATTCATAAGAATACGGACAATTTTTTCAAACATTCTGATATTCATACTTATGACACCAGAAATGTCAAAAACTTGATAAATCAGTTTTCAATGATTCACACCACAAAACAGAATAAGTTAGATGTAGAATTAAGTATATAACAATTTTAAAAATGATATTTAATTTTGTAATATAGAAGTAGAAAATTTCCTTTTGGATCATTGCTTTTATAGTGTAAGTGATTTTGTTAAAATAACTAAATGTTTGTGACTATACAGGATGTCCCACCCTGAACTCCATCGATGTATATATGGAAAACCGCTAGAAGGATTTTTTTGAAACTGTGATGGTGTGATACGGACCGTGGGGCCTACCTACCTAAAATATTTTTAAGGTCATTGTGCTTTCGGTTATACCGGAAGTCGATACTAACTTTCTTATTTTAAACGGAATTCGTGGGAATTCGCTGCAGAGAGCATCCCGAAGTGTCCAATTCTTGACCACGATGCCGAATTGATGTTCTGGGCTCTCAGCAACACTCTCACGGACTGTTTCGATGTTTTGTGTTGAACGACTTGTTGAAGGACGGCCAGAGTGTTTAATATTGCGAAAAGGTACCTGCTCTACTAAGAAGGTTACCTGTNGATAAACTGAACTGATTATTCTCTCGAGGGGTGTGGGAACATAAGTCACTTCTAAACGGCTCGTCTATTAGGGGGTTACCAGCCGGAACCAATGCACACTGAGAAAACAGTTTACTAATATATGATAAACTCATTTGTCATAATCTGTGTGAAATAATATGGTATTGGATTTGAATATTAGCTTTGGCAGTTAGTAGTATTGTCTGTGGAATAAAAAATTGTTGTTTTGATTCGAAAAACAAAATAAAATTGTATTTTTTGGTTTATTTGAAGGAAGGTCGTATGGTAGTCGGAAAAGTAAAGATTTTGTAAAAATTAACATGCTAAAAACTTTATATTTTTCATTTTAGATCTAAGCTTGAGTATGCTGCACCCGTCTGGTCTCCTTACTATAATTCATTTGTACAGAATATCGAAGCAGTACAAAGAAAATTTGTTAAATATACTAGCCCCAAGTTAGAGCCTTGAGGTACTCCCGATGCCGCATTAAAAGTATTCGACTTGAAACCATTATAAGAGACATACATCTTTCGATGATAAGGTAAGAATTGAAAAGGCGGAGTAAGCTATCGCTTAAACCATACCGTTCCAACTTACGTAGCAATATACCTTATCAAAGGCCTTTGAGAAATCTGTATAAATGACATCAACTTGCCCTTTGTCATCAACATAGTTCGCCGTATACTGGATAAACTCGGCCAAATTAGATAAAGTTGAACGATAAAAAAAACATGCTGATTTGGTAATATGTACGACTTTAAGTTATCTAATATTTGTTTATACAGACACATCTCAAAGACCTTTGCAATGTTAGACAATACGGCAATAGGACGACAATTTCTTACATCCGCAGGGTTACTGTTTATAGCGCTATTTTTCGAAAACTAAATGAGGTTCCTCCAAAAAATGTAATTTACTGCGTATAAAAGACATCGATTTTATTTTATTTTTATAATTAAAGTGCACAGCCAAAGTTAAAATCGAAAAAAATATGCAGATACCTTTTATTGTTACGAATAATTATGTCATGGAAATTCTAAAGCATAGACTAAGATTCCTAAAGTATCTTAATCATCGGATATTTATTGAGAGTTTTTGTGCGAAATTAAGTTGACTTTTACTTGAAAATTAATGATTCTCTTGAAGTTCTTGTAATAAATAATCAAATAATAATATTATTGATTCAGAAGATGCTACTTTATTTTTTTATTTATATTAGTTGAAAGTAGTCGAAATATTTATAATAGGAATTTAAAAAAAATTCATTAGCGCACAGTATCAGGCTAATTGGCATGCTTTTTCAGAAAATATAATCAATAATTATTATGCACAGGACCGTACTACTTTTTTTATAAAACAGTCGAATGAGTTTCCCATATTCCAGCCACTGGTTGCGATGAAGATGCAAATCTTTCGTGAGAATTCGCTGCAGAGAGCTTCCCGAAGTGTCCAATTCTTGACCACGATGCCGAATTGATGTTCTGGACTCTCAGCAACACTCTCACGGACTGTTTCGATGTTTTGTGTTGAACGACTTGTTGAAGGACGGCCAGAGTGTTTAAGATTGCGAAAAGGTACCTGCTCTACTATTAAGGTTACCTGTCTCTATCACTGCTAGTGCGGATTATCTTCTTGATCTGCACATCTCGCGAACAAGACGCGTTTGGTCAAGTTGTACGATAGTTTTTGTAGAACTTAAATACCTTTCTTTTTCTTCTGGTATTGAGATATCCGGCTGGAGACCTTTTAACGCAGCACCCTGTAAACAAAACACTTTTCTCAGTGTACCAGTGCGTCACTATCCGGAACGGAGCGGGTTGCTCCATTCCGTTTCGCAGTTTGTTACCCTGTCAGAGTGACACCCCTGCCTCAGATATACACTCCGAATATGTTGATAGAATTTATCAATGCACACGTCATTAACCGCGCACAATTACCAGCCATTTAGAGGGCCAATTATGCGCGCGCCATTACGCTCTGTTAATTATTTTTGCATGGAGTGCGATCCGATCTTAATGGATAATTATTCAAAATCTAATTATTAGAACGAGCGGGGCGGGGGAGCGGCCATGACGACGCGACGGTCCATGTTAAATTCGCAGGATCGAAAATGAGATTTTGGAGTAATTGCGTAATAACTTCATACGAGGCATTTCCTGTTTTTTTTACCATACAACGCATAGTTAGAATAACGTTTTCAACTTTTTTAACGAAAAGTCTAGAAATGCCATGTTTTCAACACGATCTAACGACGTTATGGATTGTGTAGACTTTAGAGTTATTATACATATGCATGTGTAGGAAATTTTGTCTACTTTAATTTGGTACATCATAGTTATAATCAAAAAATGCTTAGTTTTCGAGTTATAGTTAAAAAAAACTGAAAAAAGTGCCGAAAATTTGCGTTTTTTTGCAATTTTTCTTGTGAAGCCGATGCCTGGCAAAGTTGCAGACCTCAGATTCGGATTCAGCACCCCAAAAAACATATAGAACCGTTGAGAAAAAAACTTCTAAATTTTTTTCCTGGAAACGCCGTTTCTGAACTTTGGATGACTGAACTATCTCAAGTAAAACAACATTCATCTGTAAAAAGCACCTTGCTTGTAAAATCCGGATCTTGTGCTATTTGATGTCGAATCCACTGGCAAAATTCCACACGGGGCTGAAAATCATTGTTATTTAATGCCTAAACAAGATAGGGGTGGACATTCCCGGTATCCCGTAACTTTTGAACTGCCTTTTGCACAAGATAGGGGTGGACATTCCCGGTATCCCGTAACTTTTGAACTGCCTTTTGCCCTGTTCTACTGTTAGGTTGTCGTCTGTTACGGTAACGAACTGCATACAAATGATTTTTTTCCTGGAATAAACCTGTGCTTACTGGATTAAGACGGCATATTAAATTTTCATAACATTCACTATTGGTGTGATGCAAATCCTCACTTGTCCAAAGATCTCGGTTCGAGCAACGGTTTTCAGTGAATATGTGGTATGGTGTTTTTGATGACAGAATGAGGAAGTTGCATCAAATTTTCTTTTGATACAAAATTTATTAAAAGTGCAGAAAATCACTATAAAAGTATGTTTCTATATGTACTCGTAAAGCTTCATTAAACTGAAGTATTAATATGCAATTTGTGATGTCAGGATCCGATATATGTATTAAGACTGTTCAGACGCGAGACGCTGGCGCTGTCATTGCATTACTGTCATTTAATCTTGTGTTGATTTAGTTTGCGTTCGCATCGAATTCTGAGTAGTTAATTTTAGTGTATTAATTTAAAGACAAGTTTCGTTAATTTTCATAGAGTCTACGAACATTTTCACAATATCTACCCAGGCAGCTTTAGTGCGTGATGGCATCAGTATCAGAATTATAATACGAGAAGATGAAAGACATAACAGTGTCTGAACATAAATATTATAAGTGCTATATTGTACTCATGTCTAGTTCCACAATAATAACTGCCCCCAACAAATTATTCTTTAATTGACGATGATGATATAGGATGAGAAAATGAGGAAGAAATGGTGTTTAGCTATGAAAAGAGACCTGAAGAAAAGTCCAGTTAGTAGTTAGTAATTTACTTTACACATCTGTGAGGATCATGCAAACATTGATCGAACATCAATTTTTGACAAATTATCAGATTGCCCCTGGACAAATCCAGCTTCTGTAGCCATACTACAAACTGTAGAGTTTTTAAAATAATGAACAATATTGTGTTAAAGGTAAATAATATAAGAACTATCCGGCACAAGTGGATTACAGACTACAGAACACAGAACTATACACAGACTACCGAGACCGAGACTCATTTGGTTTGGACCAACACCGGATCATGACGTGAGAGCCAGCCGTCTTTGTTTAAGACTGCGAGAATTATTTTGAATTTCTATATTTTTTAATGANGCAAACCTCAGATTCGGATCCATCACCCCAAAAAACATATAGAACCGTTGAGAAAAAAACTTCTAAATTTTTTTCCTGGAAACGCCGTTTCTGAACTTTGGATGACTGAACTATCTCAAGTAAAACAACATTCATCTGTAAAAAGCACCTTGCTTGTAAAATCCGGATCTTGTGCTATTTGATGTCGAAACCACTGACAAAATTCCACACGGGGCTGAAAATCATTGTTATTTAATGCCTAAACAAGATAGGGGTGGACATTCCCGGTATTCCGTAACTTTTGAACTGTCATTTGCACTGTTCTACTGTTAGGTTGTCGTCTGTTACGGTAACGAACCGCATACAAACGATTTTTTCCTGGAATTAACCTTTGCTTACTGGATTAAGACGGTATATTAAATTTTCACAACATTCACTATTATTGGTGTGATGCAAATCCTCACTTTGTGCAAAGATCTCGGTTCGAGCAACGATTTTCAGTGAATGTGTGTGAATTATTAGAAAAGTATTTTTCTATTATGTACTTGTAAAACCTTATTAAACTGAAGTATTAATATGTCATTAATTATTGAAATATTGATTATAATTAGGTGGGCGAAAACGGCCTCTAATTGGCCGAGCAATTTGTGACGTCAGGATCCGGTATCTGTAATATGTATTAAGACTGTTAAGACGCTGACGCTGTCATTGCATTGATGTCATTTAATCTGGTGTTGATTTAGTTTGGGTTCGCATCGAATTCTGTAGTTTAGTGTATAAATTTTTAGGCAGTTTTAGTGCGTGATGGCTTCAGGATCAGAATTACAACACGAGAAAATGAAAGACATAACAGTGTCTGAACATAAATATTATAAGTGCTATATTCTACTCATGTCTAGTTCCACAACAATAACTGCCGCCAATAAATTATTCTTTAATGTACCAAAGAGGGAGAAAATGAGGAAGAAATGGTATTTAGCTATGGAAAGAGACCTTAAGAAAAGCCCATTTAGTGTTAAATCTACTTTACACATCTGTGAGGGTCATGCAAACATTGAATGAACATCAATTTTTGGCAAATTATCAGATTGCCCTTGGACAAATCCAGCTTCTGTAGCCATACTACTAGACAGTTTTTAAAATAATTAACGATATTGTGTTAAGTAAAAGTAAATAATATAAGAACTCTCCGGCACAAGTAGATTACATAAACACAAATGAGTGAGACAGACTACAGAACATAGAACTATACACAGACTACCGAGACCGAGACTCATTTGGTTTGGACCAACACCGGATCATGACGTTAGAGCCAGCCGTCTTTGTTTAAGACTGCGATTTAGTGCGCAGAGAATTATTTTGAATTTCTATATTTTTTTATAGGAAAACTGTTACCTAAAAATTTAAAATTTATGCGGCAATTGACTTTGTACAATGAAAGGAATTCAATAAGAGAAGAATAAAAAATGTGCGACTTCCCCATTTTGACCGTCGTTTGGAAGTGTGTTTATTAGCACATGGAAATAACTTTGAACAATTTTTGTAGAGTAATTCGTTTATTCGTTTAATTTTTGTGTTAGTTTTAAACGAGATTAGAATAAATTTCAGCATTTTCGAACACAAAATTTAAACCATCAAAACCGCCATCAGCACGTTTGCACTGTGGCGTGCGGCAGCTTCAGTATCAAAGGTTCAGCTGGCTGCCGCACCAGGGACGGCTTTAACTTTGTTTAAACCTTCATGTGAAATTTTTTTTTCAATTTAAAACGTAATATTTTAGACCAATAGTTGCTTAATAAAAGTTACTCAATTTCGTGCTCTCTATCAAACTATTCAAGGAACGTTTTTATTTCAGAGACACCCTGTATACAGATCGTTAATGAACTTATGTCAAATATTTTTGCTACATGTCTGTTACGTCAAAATGAAACACGGATTTGTATTGAGTGAAATGCAATTTTAAAATCTGACTTACCTGAACCATTTGAGAACTGCTGATTTTCATAGATGTTCGATGTACCCACCATTTGATTGCACACAAGCTTCAGCGCGACGTATCCAATTTGCTCGCACGCGTTGTAACGTTGCCACGTACTCTCGAATCGTATTACAATCTTCGGCAATACGATATCGCAGTTGGTCGATGTCACGAACTTGGAATACACAACGCTTTTCATATATCCCCACAAAAAGAAGTTTAAGGGGGGGGGGGCATCTAACTAGGCTGCTGCGTCTTATCCAGCGATCGGAAAAAGTAATGTTTAGAAAGTCGCGCACTCTCCGAAAAAAGTGAGCGAGGGATCCATCATGCAGTAACCTCATATTTTGCCGAACATTTAATGACACGTCTTCCAATAACTCCGGCAAGCGATTTTGCAAAAAAATCTAGATATGAATACCATCTAAGCGTCTAAGCAATTTAAAAGGTCCTACTAAAGTGTCATTAACGATACCGGCTCACATTATCACTGAAAACCGTTGCTGAAAGGCACCGCGACGTATCTCGTGTGGATTTTCGAGTTCAGTGGTGAGTGTTATGGACGTCATGTACACCATTTCGACTGAGACATGCATGTTTCTGAAGCAAAAACCTCGACGTAATGGAAAATATTCAGGAGTAAGCGCTTGAACACGTTGAATATGAAGTGGGTACAACTGAGCTCATAATGTCCGCCACCCAACAGGATGCGAAATATTTACTTACTGTGCGATATTTCTAATGATATGATGCGGATCTGCCTCGACGAGATCTAAAATCATCTCCTCGACATTTAAGAGTCTTAGTGGCCGCCCTGGGCCACCGTCGCGACCTCGACTAGGGCACGTCGTTCAGGATATCTTGCACGGTACCCTTAACAAGCTCTGTGGTCATTTTCGTTTGCTTCGCCATAAATTATGAGCATATCATAATATTAGCGATTGCTAAATAAATGCGCCAATTTCAAAAGAAAACTTGGAAATACTCTCGAAAAACAGCACAGCAATCACTACAACAATGTATTACAAACTGACTTTTGAATACAGTCAGGCTTCATAAGAAACCTACAAACTCGTAAAAAGTGTTACAGAATTTTTTGTAAGTATTCGCCGCGATAAAATACATGTATTTCAGCAGTTCCAAAACAGTTTTAAATACTTTTTTAATTAGCTTTTTTCTATATGACCTTAAACTTCCGATACATGTTTGTGACATCAGTTAACTCAGTGTTTGCTCCTTTTTCACCCCTTTAAATTTTTGACGTAAATTCATTAACACCCTATATAAAAATACGACAAAATTACATTTTGAAACGACAGTGTCAAAAGTATCAATATTAATTGTTTCTTATCTAACGAATATTTGCCCCTTTTAATAAATATAATTTTATTATTAGCTCTTGTACTTTTACTTTATTGTAAAGCTGTTCAGTTATTCAAATAAACTCAAAATATTTCATTAATTAATTTAATTTTAATTTGATTTAAATAATTATTACATTTTGCAGCAACAAAAATAATATCTACTTTTTGTGGGTAATTGTGTCAAGATATTTTTATTTTTTTTCTATTTGTGACAGTTTTTTGCACAAAATGGAGTATCACAATAACATAATAATGTTTTACAAGATATTATTTTCCGCGTAGTGGGTTAGAATAGAAAAATGCCCGTATTTGGAAGGACGCCTGTATTTGGGCAGGGCACGTTAGATACAATCTTCATAGATGTCGCTGCGCAAAAAGAAGCGGGCGCTAGCAAAAAACCGCCTTCGGGCCGCTATCATTTTTAATTGGTGGCCAGCCCGAAAAAACTTGTAATGTGGGCCGAGGGATTTTAATTAGAACGAATTCCGCAGATTCGTCTTCGCGTAGCGAGTACCCCTTTTTGTGTGAGGAAAACGATAACCGGCCACCCAGTTTGGGGAGGCAGAGAGAGACGGAGCCGGCCGGCCAACAGTTGTAAAACGTTGTTAAATCAATTGAAGTGGTTCGACAATTTATCGTCCAATCAACATTTTTAACTTGGAATTAAAATGCTTCACTTACGGATGCCTCGGGCCGGTAATGGCATCCGCCCGGCACTGGGCCTGAATAGGTATAGCCCGATTTGCTGGTCGCTTCTGCCGTTACGCCGTACCGTGAAAATTTCGGGGTAATGCGGGCCTTAGCAGTGCGTACACGTAGCTCTGGGGACGATTAAACGGCATTGAATTATGCCCTTGTCGCCGAAGGAACGAATGTCCAATTAGCGGCCAATTTCTGGACGAACTGGACGTATTTTCGGTGAAAAAGAGTTTATTTAATTCCTTGCAGAGGATCCGGGTGAATTTTTAGCGGCCACTAAAAAGAACCATACATACGGTCCGGGCAAAACAGTGAGAATAACGCAAATGTTGGCTTGAAGACGTTTTGTGGTTAAAACAAAATTAAACACGATTCCGAAACATACACGTAAAAGAATTTTATTAAAAATGTGTACAATGAAAGCAAATATAAAAAAGTATAATCAATTTCGCTAAAAACTCCACGATCTTCACACTATTTAGTGCGTGATTGGATATCCAATTAATTTAGTTTTTTTAACTAAAAACTTCAGCATTTACATCTAACTGATTCAAAGAATTTTTGAAAACCATTACAGTTTCTTAAGGTTCACAATAACTCTGCTTCTGATGCCTCTTTCCCTGCAAATGCTCATGAGTTTAATGATTTTTTTGTAAATAAGTTGCCACCGGTGAACATTGATTTAAATTTTATTACTAATGCCTACAGGGACAAAACTTTAACTGTAGAATGTTGAACTTGGTGATGCCTCATTTGCTCGATTATGTTACCTTTATTAAAATAATAATAATAA